>NW_027397101.1:22522039-22783480 GCF_003265705.2 Callorhinus ursinus
GTGTGTGTGTGTGTGTGTGTGTGTGTGTGTGAAGATAGCCAGTCTTAAAAATTTTTGCTCTGTTAACCTTTTCTTCTTTCTTCAGCTAGTCTTGAGTTTCATCCCATTCATGTTTACTGAGTATTTGCTCTATGTGTGTTTTGGGCTAAGAGTACAAAGAATAGGAATAGTGTGGCTACCTGCAAGGCATTCCCAGGCTAGTGTGGACAACAGTTGTGAGAAGGAGTAACGATGACTCAAAGTGTACTGAAAGGTGTGCATGAAGCTGCAGTGACAAACAGTACTTGGAATACTCTTTGGCCAGAAAGGGCCAATTACTCAATTAGCCTTAAATATTTTGAGCCACCCAGGGGCCCCTCATTCATTCTTTTTTTTTTTAAAGATTTTATTTATTTATTTGACAGAGAGAGACAGCAGAGAGGGAACACAAGCAGGGGGAGTGGGAGAGGGAGAAGCAGGCTTCCCGCGGAGCAGGGAGCCCAATGCGGGGCTCGATCCCAGGACCCTGGGATCATGACCTGAGCCGAAGGCAGACGCTTAATGGACTGAGCCACCCAGGCGCCCCTCATTAGTTCTTTAGTAGACTGTAAACTCCTTAAGAGCAGGGGCTGACTTTTCTTACATGTATCATTTAAGCCTGATACAGCTCCCACCATGGAATTGGCCCTTAAATATTTTTGATTGTTAGGTGTATAACTCATAGGAAAGTCTACTGTTACTGTTGATATTAGAAATACTCTAGAAGTTGTACTTTTTAAAAATGGACATTTTTTTAATGGGGCGCCTGGGTGGCTCAATGGTTAAGCATCTGCCTTTGGCTCGGGTCATGATCCCAGGATTCTGGGATCGAGCCCCGCATCAGGCTCCCTGCTCAGCGGGAAACTTGCTTCTCCCTCTCGCACTCCTGCTTGTGTTCCCTCTCTCGCTGTCTCTCTCTCTCCATCTAAATAAATAAAAATGTTTAAAAAAAATCAACATTTGGGCGCCTGGGTGGCTCAGATGGTTAAGCGTCTGCCTTCGGCTCAGGTCATGATCCCAGGGTCCTGGGATCGAGTCCCGCATCGGGCTCCCTGCTCCTTGGGAGCCTGTTTCTCCCTCTGCCTCTTTCTCTCTCTCTCTCTCTCTCTGTCTCTCATGAATAAATAAATAAAATCTTTAAAAAAAAAAAATCAACATTTTATTGCTAGGTTTTTTTTTTTTTTTTTTTTGGTCTTTTTGTTTTTAAAGCAAAATATAAGAGGATTCTGGGTCAAGGGTCTCCAACACGATCCCCAGGTTCAGTGATTTGCTAGAAGGACCCACAGAACTCAGGATATAGTTGCAGTCACGACTGTGATTCATTACCACAAATGGGTAAAAAGCAGAATGAGCAGGGAAAAGGTTCATTGGGTGAAGTCCAGGGGAAAATAGGTGCAAGCTTCTGAGAGTCCTGTCCCAGGGGGAGTCACCCGGGATGCACTTCATTCCTCCAGCAATGAATTGTGACAACATGCGTAAAGTGTTATCTACTAGGGAATCTCATTGGAGACTCTGTGCTCAAGGTTTTTATTTAGGACTGTGTAGGTACCATGTTTTGTTTACTGTGTTTGTATAAATAGTTTAGGCACAGCCTAAATCCATTTTCCGGGATCCCACCCAGAGGCTAACGTTGCAATCAAGTCTTTTAAAGATGGCAGTCTCAGGCCTGCTATGTTAACTCTTTTGTGCACAAATATTTACTTAAATTTTGATTAATCTGGGTTATGATTTATTTTTTTAAGTGGTAGGCCCAAAATCAATTGTTACAATTTTCTCTGCTATTCTCCTTTTTGATATTTGAATATATTCATTAAACTTCTTCTAAGTAGGGCATTATCATTCTCTTATTGAGTACCTTTAGTTAAAGAAAACTTAGTGCCTCTCGGGGCAGCCCACTCTATTTAAAATTAAAAAAAAAAAAACTTCTTTTCCTTGTTAAACCCAAATACGCCTTTTGATTTGGGCCTCCGGATTACATAGAACAAATCTGGTTTGTCATTCATGTGTTAGCCCTTTAAATAGGTATCTCTTACCTTCAATTATTCTGTGGTGCAGGAACACAGAATTTTCTGTTTCTCTTCACCTTTTTTGTTTGTGGTTATAACAAAAATCCCATTTATGGTATTTTTTTTTTCCTGGGACCTGTTTTGTACACTGTATTGGTGGTTTTTAATATGGGGAAGTTTCTGTTTTGCTTTTTTAGTTGATTGACTCTGACATAAAAATAATACATGCTATCATATGTGTATTTATGTGTAGTATCTGGGGAAATCTGAATTTTATTGAATTTCTGATTTGTTTAAAAATCTTTTATATAGAGAGAATATGAGATTAGGAGATTTTTAACCTTTTATTATGAAAAGCTTCATATTCAAAAGTGGAGAGAAGTAGTATAATAAACTTGACATACACATCCCTTAACTTCAGTAGTTAGTGCACAAGGGATCGGTATCTGCTTTACCTTCCACTCCACAGTTACCAACTCTGTAATGTTATTTTGAAGCAAATCTCAGATTGGAGCTGAACGCTCTAAATGAAGTTTGAAATTTTTCATTTTAGGAACATGGTGTCACATTTTACCCCGTCTACCCCGTCAGAATTAGAATGTCTGTTTCACTGTACATTTTATAATTTGAAATATTTTAAACTTCAGTATGTGGCAATATTATTTTTAGCTTTAAAAATTAATAGTAAGATTTAAAGTTCTTGTCGCTGCTAGATTTGTTTTATTCTGAGTTTTAGATTTATGTGTTTTGCCCATATTTTGTGGGAAAGGAATCTGCATCTTAAGAATTTGTGCATTCTTTATTTAGAATATCAAATAATTGGTTGATAATTCTATGTGTGTGCATGTGGGTGCGTGTGTGTGTGTGTGTGTGTGTGTGTGTGTGTGTGTATGTGTTTAATAGCTAACTGTTAGTACTTTACTGTGTGGCAGGTATTAGGATAGTTTGGCTAAATGTGGAATTCTGGGCTAGAAACCATTCCCCCATCCCCCCAATCTTACTTGTTTTCTTCCATTGCTTCTATAGCTTGTAGTATTGGTGTGGAGAAATTTAAAGTTATTCTGCTTACTGAATTCCTCAGTATATGTTTGTGTGAACCATTTTTTTAATTTTAAAGATTTTATTTATTTTTAAATATTTATTAGAGAGCACGAGTCGGGAAGGAGGGGGAGAAGCAGGCTCCCTGCTGAGCAGGAAGCCCGACGTG
The DNA here is from genome assembly GCF_003265705.2 of Callorhinus ursinus. Lineage (NCBI taxonomy): Eukaryota > Metazoa > Chordata > Mammalia > Carnivora > Otariidae > Callorhinus > Callorhinus ursinus. The sequence goes on from NW_027397101.1 coordinate 22,525,271, forward strand.
GGGCTCGATCCCAGGACCCTGGGATCATGACCTGAGCTGAAGGCAGACGCTTAACTGAGCCACCCAGGTGCCCCAGGTGCCCCTATGTGAACCAATATTTGGGTTTATTTTTCCTCTTAGGATCTTCTCTTTGTCCGTGGTACTCTGTAATTTCATGATGATGTGCCTTGATGTGAATATATATATTTTCCCAGCTTTTTATTTAAATTCCAGTTAGTTAACACATAGTGCAATATTAATTTCAAGTGTAGAATTTGATAGTTTATCACTTGCATACAACAACTGGTGCTCCCCATCACCTATTTATCTACCCCCCACAGAGCCCCTCCCCTTTAGCAACCCCCAGTTTGTTCTCTATAGTTAGGAGTCTGTTTCCTGGTTTGCCTCTACCCCTCACACCCCCCCCCGACCATGTTCATCTGTTTTTGTTTCTTAAATTCCACATATAAGTGAAGCCATATGGTACTTGTCTTTTTCTGACTGACTTATTTCACTTAGCGTAATACTCTATAGCTCCATTCATGTCATCATCACAAATGGTAAGATTTCATTTTTTTATGGCCAAATAATATTCCATTGTGTATGTATATATCACTTCTATCTTTATCCATTCTTTAGTCGGTGGACTTTTGGGCTCTTTCCATTTTCATGTGTTGGGCTGGATAATTGGTGGCTTTTTTAAATCTGGAAATTCAAGTCCTTGAATTCTGGGGAATGTTTTCATTATATTGTCATTAATTTCTTTCCCTCTGCTGACCTTTTTCTTTCTTTCTGAAATTCTTATTTGGATCCTGAATTGTTAAACCGATCTCATAATTTTCTTATTTTTCTTCCCCTATTTCCTTCTCTTTACTTTTTAACTCCTTGAGAGATTTCCTTATCTTTATCTTTCAACTGTTAATGAATTTTTTTGTTGTACTAACATGCATTTAAATTCAGCAGCTCTTTTTATTTTCTGAATATTCTTCTTAAATTGTATCCATCTTTACTTAGTAATCTTTTATTGTTTTAACTCATAGGGAGCTCTTTCCTTTCTAGAGGGCATGTAAATATTCACTTACTAGTCTAGTTTCTTTTTTTTTTTTTTAAAGATTTTATTTATTTATTTCAGAGAAAGAGAGATGAGAGATAGAGAGCACGAGAGGGAAGACGGTCAGAGGGAGAAGCAGACTCCCCGCTGAGCAGGGAGCCCGATGTGGGACTCGATCCCGGGACTCCAGGATCATGACCTGAGCCGAAGGCAGTTGCTTAACCAACTGAGCCACCCAGGCACCCACTAGTCTAGTTTCTTAAAAGATTATTTCTCGGGGCACCTGGGTGGCTCAGTCGTTAAGCGTCTGCCTTCGGCTCAGGTCGTGATCCCAGGGTCCTGGGATCGAGCCCCGCATCAGGCTCCTTGCTCGGCGGGAAGCCTGCTTCTTCCTCACCCACTCTGCCTGCTTGTGTTCCCTCTCTCCTTATCTCCCTCTGTCAAATAAATAAATAAAATCTTTAAAAAAATTATTTCTCTCTGATTTTTGTTTTTGAATCCATTTGGAATTTTTTTTCCTGCATAGTAATGTGTTAGGCTCCCTCCTCCCCATTAACCATTTTTTTTTTAATCACCATTCATGGATTAAACCTTTTTTTCCCTATTGGTTTGCACTGTCTGCTTCTATCATGAATGTCACCATCAGTGTCTTCTTACTAACATTCATTTTATCTTTCTAGTTTAATGATTTTCCTTAAGGCAGAGATCATGCAGGATAGGAGTTTGCTAAATCTGTTTTCTTTCATTCCTTAATGGTATACCATCTACTCCAAACAATGGAATCAGTCTTCTTATTCATTGTTGCAAGAAATTTAAATCAATCTTTTTTTATGTTACTGGACTCTTTCATTAATTTCACTTCATCCTGGGTGTTAATCTTCTTGGCTAATAAAGCATTCTAATAAGGTCATTTGTTTACCATTATTCGTGCAGACCCTATTTCATGGTCAGTCTTTTATTTGAGACTAAGGCCCTTATATAAAATTCACAGTATTAAGATACTTACCACTTACTTAATCTTCAAAATATTTTTTGTCATTGAAAAGAGTGATGATTGGAGTCATACTTTATATTCAGCCAACTCGTGTTGGCCATGTAATCGTTTTTTCTCAAATGTAGTATGGGTTGGCTCCACAGTTACATGGCCCATCCAGCATAGCTTTTCATATCCCAATAAACTGACCTGACCTAGCTTTGGGTTCTTTGACACAATTTACTATTTTAATAAATTCAAAAGCATTGATTCTATTTTTACTATATAAGTGCTTACCTAGCTGAGCTATATTTAATTATATCCCATTGTTGGAGGGCATTCAGACTCCTTCTCCCAACCCTGATGTGAAACACATTGCCAGTGACAGATACAGTAGTAGAAATTGCGCCTAATTGAAAGGAAAAATACATGCATTATACTTAAAGGACATTGGCTTTTAACTTTGGTTCTGCCAGTTAGCCCACCAAAGATTAGGGCTCATCATGATAGAAATGTAAAACCTACTTTTTTTTTTTTTTTTTTTTTTTGCTCAGGAAGGAAGTTTTATGCTTACAGGAATTCTTAGTCATTACACTTACCATTTATAGCAAGTGTCAAAATATTAGCAATCAAAAAAATTAATGGTGGTTATACTTCTTTTTCCCACTGGTGGTTGTGTGGTAATTATGTAGCTAACCATTACTTTATAATTTAAGTTTTCTTATACCATTTTCTAAAAATGTAAATTGTCTCTGAGTCTGAGAGGTAATGAAGATTCAGATGGCTAAGGAGACTAACCTGGAAATCAAATTTAGGTAGAGAAAGGTCACAGTTCTTTTCTTCTAGGATGTTAAACTCCTCAAGTGATTTGATACTTGACTTTATCTTATTCTAGTCTAGTGGTATTTCTCCTGTTTTTCCATACTTGGAGTTTCTGTATTATTGACCTGATTTTCTATGTACTGGAATTTCTTACTTCAAATTCTGATGGATGTCCTGGTAACATTTTGATATCCTGGTAACATTTACCCAGTAGGTATATTTTCTAATTCTACATTAATTTGGGCAGAGTTACTATCCTTAAGTATTTTCCTCTGTAAGTGGTATTTTTTAATAATTGTTTACAGAATCAAATAACTGTAACACTATTACAAGATCCATCTTGCTGAATGGAATCAGAGCAGATAAACAAATTAGGAGTAGTTTATGCATTCTGAAAGCATTTATAGTATGCTGGGAACCAGAGATACAAAGGAGAAGATGTCATCCCCGGCCTTTGGCAAGGCAGAGTGGCATGCACATGGGCTTTGGAGGTCAATTGCTTTGTTCCAGTCCTGACTCCAGCATGTGACAGTTCTGTTCGCTTGCGCAAATTATTTGGCTTTCATGAGCTTCACTTTTACCATTTGAAGCACTGTAATAAACGTGATTTTCCATAAAGTGTTTAGGGGAGTGTTCATAGTAACTGTTTAGTGGATGTTAGGTCCTAGAATTAGAGGAGTCAGTATAGATCAGACACTCATGCTGGACTGGAATAAGGCTAGAGTGTATCGCAAATGGAAGATTGCCCAGTAGGGGCCTTCGTTACTCTAGACATCTTTCTTCCCTTGACCTTATTTGACTCTCAAAGGTTAAATTTCAAGACCTGAGACCACTTATTAATTATGATATATGTGTAATTTGAATCACAGAAGAATAACATTGTACTGTTTACATTTCTTTGATGTTGCTGCATGCCTGCAGTTTCCTTATCAGTGAAAGAAATGATTAGCTTTTCAGCATTTCATCAATGGACTGCTTTCCAAGGTATTACTTAATAAGCCGAAACCATAAGTAGCTATGCCAAGTAAGTGGGGAAAGTGGAATTAACTAATGTTAATAGTACATAATAGTACATTATGCCCTTTTTTTGTAGAATAAATAATTTTTAAAGGTTCTTTCACTGTTAAAATTATTAAAGAATGCATTTATGCTTCTATTTGTATGTACCATTCAAGTATATTCATTCTTTGTTGTATAAAAGTGTAGTTTTTCATTCCTAACTTCATGCATACTGTTTTCTTCCTACTGGTTTATAAATGGAAAATACACTTGTGTATGCAGAATTTACGTCCATTTTTTCACAGGACAAAGTCTTATGCAAAGATGGTTCAGCATTTATCTCATCGAAGGACATAAATAAAATATGAAGTAGGAATGTACCTGTGTGGCTCAGATCTAGTTTTGTGAAACCTAAGTCTGAAAAGTTAAAGAAAACCTGATATTACTTTGGATTTTTGCCTAGATGACCATGTCTTAAATTATTTCTTTTCACTAGTATCTTTATTTCCATGGATATTAATTTATCACTGTATCTTTTATATAGTAATAAAATATGAACTATCTCATTCGTTTAAAAAAGAGGGATAGTTGTAAACATTAATTATATATTCTCGCATCTGATGACTAAGATGAATAGCAAAGTACTTTTTATTTCTCATAATTTAGAAGCAGATAGCACTCTTCATGATTTTCATTACAGAAGTGTCTGAGGGACCAGGCTGCTTTCTGTGTAACCTCATACAGTGTTGCCAACACGGATGTTTTTCATGGAATCCGGAGTTAAATTTCTATATTCTCTTCTTTATATGATTGACTCCTCGGAGACGCTGGTTTATGTCTCTCCAGCTTGTTTTCCCCTGTATGTTTTGTCTAATTACAGGGAAAACTCTTACTTGATAGCTCTTTATCCTGTTATAGGTAGTCTGGATTCTCTGATTGCTTTTACTTTGCCAAGTAGAATGGAGGAGTGAGCTGAGACATGGACTCCACCAACTAACTCCACCAGCAGTGTACAAGCGCTCCAGTTTTCCCACATCCTAACCAACACATGTGAATTTCTATTATTATTGATAATGCCCATCCTAACGGGTGTGGGGTGGCAGCTCATGGTGGCTTTGATTTGCATTTCCCTGCTAATGAGTGATGCTGAGCATCTTTCCATGTACCTGTGGCCGTTGGGACGTCTGCTTTGGAAAATGTTCAGTTCCTTTGTTCACTTTTTAATTGGGTTATTTGTTTATTTGTTGTTGTTGAGTTATAAAAGTTCCTGACATAGAGTGTTACTGGAGTGGTTGGGGGTGGGAGGGATGGGGTGGCTGGGTGATAGACATTGGGGAGGGTATGTGCTACGGTGAGCACTGTGAATTGTGCAAGACTGTTGAATCACAGATCTGTTCTTCTGAAACAAATAACGCAACATATTTTAAGAAAAAAGAAAAAGAAGAAGATAACAGGAGAGGAAGAATGAAGGGGAGGAAGTCAGAGGGGGAGACGAACCATGAGAGAGGATGGACTCTGAGAAACAAACTGAGGGTTCTAGAGGAGAGGAGGGTAGGGGGATGGGTTAGCCTGGTGATGGGTATTAAAGAGGGCACGTTCTGTCTGGAGCACTGGGTGTTATGAACAAACAATGAATCATGGAACACTACATCAAAAACTAATGATGTAATATATGGTGATTAACATAACAATAAAAAATTAAAAAAAAGTTCCTGACATAGTTGGGATATTAACCCCTAATCAGATACGTGGTTTATAAGTATTTCCTGCCATTCTGTAGGTTGCCCTCCCTTTTTTTAAAACTCTGTTGATTGATTGCTGCCATAGAAGCTTTTCTAAATTCACTTGTTAGGTTTCCCCCCCTCATGTATTAGTTTTAACTAACTTTTTTGGGTGGAATCCTTAGGGTTTTCTGCATGTAATATCATGTCACCTGTGAACTTTCTGATTTGGATGATCTTTCTCTCCTTTCCTTTTTTCCTTCCTCTTTACCTCTGTCCTTCCTCCCTCCCTTCCTTCCTCCTCTTTTCCTTTCTCTCTCTAATTGCTCTGGCTGGTACTTCCAGTACTGTGTTGAATAGAAAGAAATAGCAAGAGTGGGCACTCTTGTTTTGTTCCTGATCTTAGAGGAAAAGTTTTCAGGCTTTTACCATTCAGTATGCTGTTAGCAGTGGGCTTTTTCATATAGAGCCTTTATTATGTTGAGGTAATTTCCTTCCATCCCTAGTTTAGTAATTGTTTCTATCATGAAAGAGTTTTGTCAAATGTTTTTTCTAGGGGCGCCTGGGTGGCTCAGTCGTTAAGCGTCTGCCTTCAGCTCGGGTCATGATCCCTGAGTCCTGGGATCGTGCCCCGCATTGGGCTCCTTGCTCGGCAAGAAGCCGCCTTCTCCCTCTCCCACTCTCCCTGCTTGTGTTCCCTCTCTCGCTGTGTCTCTCTCTGTCAAATAAATAAAATCTTTTTAAAAAAATGTTATTTCTATGTATATTGAGATGATCATGACTTTTATCCTTCATCCTGTTAATGTAGTTTATCACATGATTGCTTTTTGTATGTTGAACCATTCCTGCATCTCAGGGATAAATCCCGCTTGGTCACAGTATGTGATCCTTTTAAAGGAATTCTGTTTGCTAGTAGTTTGAGGATTTCTTTCTTTCTTTTTTTTTTTTAAGATTTTATTTATTTATTTGACAGAGACACACAGCGAGAGCAGGAACACAAGCAGGGGGTGTGGGAGAGGGAGAAGCAGGCCTCCCGCGGAGCAAGGAGCCCAATGTGGGGCTCGATCCCATCACGACCTGAGCCGAAGGCAGCCGCCCAACCGACCGAGCCACCCAGGTGCCCAGTTTGAGGATTTCTGTATCCATGTTCATAAGGGACACTGGCCTGTAATTTTCTTTTCTTGTAGTGTCTTTGGTTTGGTATGAGAGTAATGATATGGTCTCATAAAATGGTTTTGGAAGTAGTCCCACCTCTTCAATTTTTTGGCAAGAGTTTAAGCAACATTGGTGTTAATTCACCTTTAAATGTTTGGTAGAAATCACCTGTGAAGCCATCCGCTCTTGAGCCTTTCTACGTTGGGAGGGTTTTGGATACTGATTTAGTCTCATTCCTTGTTACCAGTCTGTTCAGATTTTCTTTTTTTTTTTTAAATAATTTTTTTATTGTTATGTTAATCACCATACATTACATCATTAGTTTTTGATGTAGTGTTCCATGATTCATTGTTTGTGCGTAACACCCAGTGCTCCACACAGAATGTGCCCTCTTTAATACCCATCACCAGGCTAACCCATCCCCCACCCCCCTCCCCTCTAGAACCCTCAGTTTGTTTTTCAGAGTCCATCGTCTCTCATGGTTCGTCTCCCCCTCCGACTTACTCCCCTTCATTCTTCCCCTCCTGCTATCTTCTTCTTCTTCTTTTTTTTCTTAACAAATATTGCATTATTTGTTTCAGAAATACAGATCCGTGATTCATCAGTCTTGTACATTTCACAGTGCTCACCATAGCACATACCCTCCCCAATGTCTATCACCCAGCCACCCCATCCCTCCCACCCCCCACCACTCCAGCAACCCTCAGTTTGTTTCCTGAGATTAAGAATTCCTCATATCAGTGAGGTCATATGATACGTGTCTTTCTCTGATTGACTTATTTCACTCAGCGTAACACCCTCCAGTTCCATCTATGTCGTTGCAAATGGCAAGATCTCATTCCTTTTGATGGCTGCATGATATTCCATTGTGTATATATACCACATCTTCTTTATCCATTCATCTGTCGATGGACATCTTGGCTGTTACCACAGTTTGGCTATTGTGGACATTGCTGCTATAAACATTGGGGTGCACGTTCCCCTTCGGATCCCTACATTTGTATCTTTGTGGTAAATACCCAGTAGTGCAATTGCTGGATCGTATGGTAGCTCTATTTTCAACTTTTTGAGGAGCCTCCATACTGTTTTCCAGAGTGGTTGCACCAGCTTGCATTCCCACCAACAGTGTAGGAGGGTTCCCCTTTCTCCACATCCCCGCCAACATCTGTCGTTTCCTGACTTGTTAATTTTAGCCATTCTGACGGGTGTGAGGTGGTATCTCATTGAGGTTTTCATCTGGATTTCCCTGATGCCGAGCGATGTTGAGCACTTTTTCATGTGTCTGTTGGCCATTTGGATGTCTTCTTTGGAAATATGTCTGCTCATGTCTTCTGCCCATTTCTTGATTGGATTATTTGTTCTTTGGGTGTTGAGTTTGATAAGTTCTTTATAGATTTTGGATACTAGCCCTTTATCTGATATGTCATCTGCAAATATTTTCTCCCATTCTGTCGGTTGTCATTTGGTTTTGTGGACTGTTTCTTTTGCTGTGCAAAAGCTTTTTATCTTGATGAAATCCCAATAGTTCATTTTTGCCCTGGCTTCCCTTGCCTTTGGCGATGTTTCTAGGAAGAAGTTGCTGCGGCTGAGGTCGAAGAGGTTGCTACCTGTGTTCTCCTTTAGGATTTTGATGGACTCCTGTCTCACGTTTAGGTCTTTCAACCATTTGGAGTCTCTTTGTGTGTGTGGTGTAAGGAAATGGTCCAGTTTCATTCTTCTGCATGTGGCCGTCCAATTTTCCCAACACCATTTGTTGAAGAGACTGTCTTTTTTCCATTGGACATTCTTTCCTGCTTTGTCAAAGATGAGTTGACCATAGAGTTGAGGGTCCATTTCTGGGCTCTCGATTCTGTTCCATTGATCGATGTGTCTGTTTTTGTGCCAGTACCTTACTGTCTTGATGATGACAGCTTTGTAATAGAGCTGGAAGTCCGGAATTGTGATGCCGCCAGCTTTGCTTTTCTTTTTCAATATTCCTCTGGCTATTCGGGGTCTCTTCTGGTTCCATACAAATTTTAGGATTATTTGTTCCATTTCTTTGAGAAAAGTGGATGGTATTTTGATGGGGATTGCACTGAATTTGACATCTTCACAATGTTTGTTCTTCCAATCCATGAGCATGGAACGTTTTTCCATTTCTTTGTGTCTTCTTCAATTTCTTTCATGAGTATTTTATAGTTTCCTGAGTACAGATCCTTTGCCTCTTTGGTTAAATTTATTCCTAGGTATCTTATGGTTTTGGGTGCAGTTGTAAATGGGATCGACTCCTCGATTTGTCTCTCTTCTGTCTTGTTGTTGGTGTATAGGAATGCCACTGATTTCTGTGCATTGATTTTATATCCTGCTACTTTACTGAATTCCTGTATGAGTTCTAGCAGTTTTGGGGTGGAGTCTTTTGGGTTTTCCACATACAGTATCATATCATCTGCAAAGAGTGAGAGTTTGACTTCCTCTTTGCCGATTTCGATGCCTTTGATTTCTTTTTGTTGTCTGATTGCTGTGGCTAGGACTTCTAATACTATGTTGAATAGTAGTGGTGAGAGTGGACATCCCTGCTGCGTTCCTGACCTTAGGGGAAAAGCTCTCAGCTTTTCCCCATGGAGAATGATATTCGCTGTAGGTTTTTCATAGATGGCTTTTATGATATTGAGGTATGTACCCTCTACCTTATACTCTGAAGAGTTGTGATCAAGAAAGGATGCTGTACTTTGTCACATGGTTTTTCTGCATCTATTGAGAGGATCATATGATTCTTGTTCTTTCTTTTGTTAATGTATTGTATCACGTTGATTGATTTGCAGATGTTGAACCAGCCTTGAAGCCCAGGGATAAATCCCACTTGGTCATGGTGAATAATCCTTTTAATGTACTGTTGTATCCTATTGGCTAGTATTTTGGTGAGAATTTTTGCATTCATGTTCATCGAGGATATTGGTCTGTAATTCTCCTTTTTGATGGGGTCTTTGTCTGGTTTTGGGATCAAGGTAATGGTGGCCTCATAAAATGAGTTTGGAAGTTTTCCTTCCATTTCTATTTTTTGGAACCGTTTCAGGAGAATAGGCATTAATTGTTCTTGAAATGTTTGATAGAATTCCCCTGGGAAGCCATCTGGCCCTGGGCTTTTGTTTGTTGGGAGATTTTTGATGACTGCTTCAATTTCCTTCGTGGTTATAGGTCTGTTCCAGTTTTCTATTTCTTCCTGGTTCAATTTTGGTAGTTGATACATCTCTAGGAATACACCCATTTCTTCCAGGTTATCTAATTTGCTGGCGTAGAGTTGCTCATAATTTGTTCTTAGAATTGTTTGTATTTCTTTGGTGTTGGTTGTGATCTCTCCTCTTTCATTCATGATTTTGTTGATTTGGGTCCTTTCTCTTTTCTTTTTGATAAATCTGGCCAGGGGTTTATCAATCTTGTTAATTCTTTCAAAGAACCAACTCCTAGTTTCGTTGATCTGTTCTACTGTTCTTTTGGTTTCTATTTCATTGATTTCTGCTCTGATCTTTATTATTTTTCTTCTCCTGCTGGGTTTAGGCTTTATTTGCTGTTCTTTCTCCAGCTCCTTTAGGTGTATGGTGTTAGGTTGTGTATTTGAGACCTTTCTTGTTTCTTGAGAAAGGCTTGTATTGCTATATACTTTCCTCTCAGGACTGCCTTTGTTGTATCCCAAAGATTTTGAACAGTTGTGTTTTCATTTTCATTGGTTTCCATGAATTTTTTAAATTCTTCTTTAATTTCCTGGATGACCCATTCATTCTTTAGTAGGATGCTCTTTAGCCTCCATGTATTTGAGTTCTTTCTGACTTTCCTCTTGTGATTGAGTTCAAGTTTCAAAGCATTGTGGTCTGAAAATATGCAGGGAATAATCCCTGTCTTTTGGTACCGGTTGAGACCTGATTTGTGACCTAGGATGTGATCAATTCTGGAGAATGTTCCATGGGCACTAGAGAAGAATGTGTATTCTGTTGCTTTGGGATGGAATGTTCTGAATATGTCTATAAAGTCCATTTGGTCCAGTGTTTCATTTAAAGTCTTTATTTCCTTGTTGATCTTTTGCTTAGATGATCTGTCCATTTCAGTCAGGGGTTGTTAAAGTCCCGCACTATTATTGTATTGTTGTCAATGTGTTTCTTTGCTTTTGTTATTAATTGCCTTATATAATTGGCTGCTCCCACGTTAGGGGCATAGATATTTACAATTGTTAGATCTTCTTGATGGGTAGACCATTTAAGTAGGATATAGTGTCCTTCTTCATCTCTTATTGCAGTCTTTGTTTTAAAATCTAATTTGTCTGATATAAGGATTGCCACCCCAGCTTTCTTTTGGTGTCCATTAGCATGGTAAATGGTTTTCCACCCCCTCACTTTCAATCTGGGGGTGTCTTTGGGTCCAAAATGAGTCTCTTGCAGACAGCATATCGATGGGTCTTGTTTTTTAATCCAATCTGATAGCCTGTGTCTTTTGATTGGGGCATTTAGCCCATTTACATTCAGGGTAACTCTTGAAAGGTATGAATTTAATGCATTGTATTGCCTGTAAGGTGACTGTTACTGTATATTGTCTGAGTTCCTTTCTGATCTATGCTGGTTTTAGGCTCTCTTTTTGCTTAGAGGACCCCTTTCAATATTTCATGTAGGGCTCGTTTCGTGTTTGCAAAATCCTTTAGTTTTTGTTTGTCCTGGAAGCTTTTTATCTCTCCTTCTATTTTCAATGATAGCTCAGCTGGATATAGTATTCTTGGGTGCATATTTTTCTCGTTTAGTGCTCTGAAGATATCATGCCAGTCCTTTCTGGCCTGCCAGGTCTCTGTGGATAGGTCTGTTGCCAATCTAATGTTTCTACCATTGTAGGTTACATATCTCTTCTCCCGAGCTGCTTTCAGGATTTTCTCTTTGTCTCTGAGACTCGTAAGTTTTACTATTAGATGTCGGGGTGTTGACCTATTTTTATTGATTTTGAGAGGGGTTCTCTGTGCCTCCTGGATTCTGATGCCTGTTTCCTTCCCCACATTAGGGAAGTTCTCTTGTATTATTTGCTCCAATATACCTTCTGCCCCTCTCTCTCTTCTTCTTCTGGGATCCCAATTATTCTAATGTTGTTTCGTTTTATCGTATCGCTTATCTCTCGAATTCTGCCCTCGTGATCCAGTAGTTGTTTCTCTTTTTCTCAGCCTCTTTATTTTCCATCATTTGGTCTTCTATATCGCTGATTCTCTCTTCTGCCTCATTTATCCTAGCAGTGCCCCCATTTTTGATTGCACCTCATAAATAGCCTTTTTGATTTCGACTTGGTTAGATTTTAGTTCTTTTATTTCTCCAGAAAGGGTTTCACTAATAACTTCCACGCTTTTTTCAAGCCCAGCTAGTATCTTTAAAGTCATGATTCTGAACTCTAGGTCCGACATCGTACTAATGTCAGTATTGAGTAGGTCCCTGGCAGACGGTACTACCTCTTGTTCTTTTTGCTGAGGTGATTTTTTTCGTCTTGTCATTTTGTCCAGAGGAGAACAGATGAATGAGAGAACAGAATGCTAACAGGTTAACCATGTCTCCAGCAAATATACTGTATACAAATCAGAAAAGACCTGAAACCAGGGGACAAGAAAGGGAAAGAAAGAAGAGAGAAAAAAAAAAAGGAAAAAGAAGAAGATAAAAACAAACAAAAACAGAACAAAACAAAAAAAATAGAATATGATCAAATATGATCAGGCTAGTGCATAGATCAGTGCCACACACTAGTTTTTGGGCATATTTTGGTCTGTTAGAAGAAAGTGCCTGCTAAAATTTTAAAGGAAGAAAGAATTAAATATATGTACAAAATAAGGGTTGATTCAATGAAGGGAGGGCAGATTACTGTAAAGATGAAAATTATAAAAGATTTTATAAAAGGAATTGAGAAGAAGTTGTTTTTTAAAAAGAAAGAAGATTTAAAAAGAAAAAGAAAAAAAAAGGGAGAGAATGTGATCAGGCAGGAGACTAGAACAAAGCCATACACTAGTGATTTAGGATATATTTTGATCTTTTAGAAGAAATTGTATCTCAAAATTTTAAAAAGAGAACAACTATATAATATATGCCAAAAATAAGGGTAACTACTATGAAGGGATAAAAATATGACTCTAAAAATGAAAAATAAAAGTGTTTTTTTAAAAAAGGGATTGATGTTTGAAAAAGGGAAAAAGAAAAATTAAAAAAAAACAGTTAAAAAAATTAACTTTGAAAAACTAATGAATTATGGTAAAAAAGCCATGAATTCTATGTGCAGTGTTCCCCTAGTGCTGGAGTTCTCCCGTTCTCCTTGATCGGTAAACTTGGTCTTGGCTTGCTGGCTGTTCATGTTGATCTTCTGGGGGAGGGGCCTGTTGTCGTGGTTCCCAAATGTCTTTGCCGGAGGCGGAATTGCCCCGCCCTTGTGATTCCGGGCTAAGCAAGCTGCTCTGGTTTGCTCTCTGGAGCTTTTGTTCCCTGTAAGCTCTCAGTACAGCTTTGGAGGACCAGGGTGAAAATGGTGGCCTCTCAATCTCCGCCCAGAGGAGCTGAGAACTCGGGGCCCCCGCTCCTCAGTGTGCCCCCAGAGAAAAGCAGTCACTCCCGTCTCCCCGGTCTCCGGCCGCACTCCGTGTTCACCCGGCCTGTGACCGAGCGTTTTTATGTCTGGCACCCGACCCTGTGTGGAGTCTACAAACCCAGCAGATCCCTGCGGTGAGCTCCCGCTCCGCTCCTCCCGGGGGAGGAAAGGGAGTCTCCCCGGCTCTGCCGCTTGTTGGGTCCCTGCTGGAGGAGCAGTGGCCCGACTGGGCCGCGGATCACAGTTTATGGCAACCCCGAGCTGAGAGCCCGCGCCTCGGCTCTGTCTCTGCAGCTGGCTTCCCCGCTCCGATACCTGGGAGCTCTGCTGCACTCAGGCACCCCTGGTCTTTCTGTGACCCCGAGGGTCCTGAGACCACACCGTCCCCTGAGGGTTCCACCCCCCGCTTAGCCACTGCAGCGACGTCCCTCAGCGGAGCCGACTTCTAAAAGGTCCGATTTTGTGCTCCGCGGCTCTATCACTTGCCAGAAGCGGCCGACGGAGGCCCCCTCCGCCGCCGTCTATCCTCCCGAATATCGCCTCGGATTCACTTCTCCGCCCGTCCTTCCTTCCAGAAAGGGGTCGCTTTTCTGTTCAGAGTGTTGTTACTATTCTTATCTTCTATCTCCTGTTGAGTTCGTAGGTGTTCAGAATGGTTTGATCCCTATTCAGCTGAATTTCTGAGACCAGACGAAATCCAGGTCTCCTACTCCTCCGCCATCTTGCTCCGCCTGTTCAGATTTTCAATTCATGATTTAGTCTTGGTACGTTGTATGTTTCTAGGAGTTTATCCATTTCTTCTGGGTTATTCAGTTTAGTGTAAGTGTATATAGTTGACTCTTACATCCTTTTTATTTCTGCGGCTCAGGTTATAATGTCTCCTCTTTCATTTCTGATTTTATTGGAATCTTCCCTCTTTTTTTCTTACTCTAGACAAAGCGTTGTCAATTTTACTGATCTTTAAAATTCCAACTCTTAATTTTGTTTTTTTCCTATTTTTTATTTCATTTATTTTTGCTTTTATCTTTATTATTTCCTTCTTCTGCTACCTTTCGTTTGGGTTATTCTTTTTTCTAGTTCCTTGAGGTACAAAGTTAGTTTATTTGTGATCTCCTTTCTTTTTTAATGTAGGTATTTACTGCTACACATTTCCCTCCTAGTGTTGCTTTTGCTGCATCCCGTAAGTTTTGGTATCTTGTGTTTTCATTGTTGTTTGTCTCAAAATATTTTCTAATTTCCTTTTACATTTCTTCTTTCACTCATTGGTTGTTCAAGAGCGTGTTGTTTAGTTTCCATGTATTTGTGAATTTTTCTGTTTTTTTACTTTTATTGACTCCTAGTTTCATTTCATTTTGGTAAGAAAAGATACTTGGTATTGAGACAGAGAGAGCACAAGCAGGGGGTAGTGGCAGAGGGTGAGAGGGAGAAGTAGAATCCCCACTGAACAGGTAACCCAATGTGGGGTTCGATCCCAGGACTCTGGGATCATGACCTGAGCCGAAGGCAGACGCTTAACCGACTGAGCCACCCAGGTGCCCCACAATCTTAAATTTGTTAAGGGTTATTTTGTGACCTAACATATGATCTATTCTGGAGAATATTCCATGCATGCTTGAAAAGAATTTGTATTTTGCTGCTGTTGGATGGAATGTCTTGTTTAGGTCTATTAGGTGCATTTGGTGTATAGCATACATGTCCTCTATTCCCTTATTGATCTTTTGCCTGGATGTTCTATCCGTTATTGAAAGTGGAGTGATGAAATCTCTTATTTATGTTATCTTCCCCCCCTTTGTTCTATAAATGTTTGCTTTGTATATTTGGGCTTACATATATTGCTCTGATGTTGGATGATTATATATTTATAATTGTCTATCTTCCCAGTGAATTGACCCATTTTATCATAACATTTTTGTTTCTCATGACAGTTGTTGACTTAAAAGTCTTTGTTGTATGATTATAAGTATATGGCTGTCCTTGCTGTCTTTTGGTTACCATTTGCTTGGAATAACTTCTTTCATCCATTCATTTTTAGCCAATGTATGTCCTTAAATGTGAAATAAATCTTTTGTGGTCAGCATATATTTGTATCTTGGTTTTTATCCTGTCAGTCACTCTATATTTTGCTGTGGGAGTTTATCCCATTACATTTAAAATAATCACAAGTATAGAAGGCTTTAATATTGCCATTTTGTTCATTATTTTCTGTCAGTTCTTATAGCTTTTTTTTTTTTTTAAGATGTATTCATTTATTTTTGAGAGAGAGAGCAAGTGGAGGGAGAGGCAGAGGGAGAGAATCTTTGAGCCCACTGCCCAGCTTGATGTCAGGACCCTGAGATCATGACCTGAACTGAAACCAAGAGTTGGACACTTAACTGACAGCCACCCAAGTGCCCTGGTCTTACAGCTTTTGGTCCCTCAATTCCTCTGTTACTATCTCACTTTGTGTTTCATTGATTCTTCTTCTTCTTTTTTTTTGGTGACATGCTTTGATTCCTTACTCCTTATCTTTTGTGTATCTTCTGTAAGTATTTTGTTTGTGGTTACCATGGGGCTTATAGAAAACATCTTATAGCTATAACAGTGTATTAGAAGCTGTTAACAGCTTAACTTCTGTTGCATACAGAAGCTCTTTTTTATTCTCCCCACACTTTGTTATTGTTGTGACAAATCACATCTTTCTATATTTTGTACCATTAACATATTTGTATAGTTATCGTCATTTATACACTGACCTTTTAACTCCCATCCCAGAACTTAAAGTGATTTATGTACTGTCATTACAGTAGTACAGTATTCTGTGTTCTTCTTTTTATTATACCTTGCTCACTGAGATTTATACTTTGATATGCTTTTGTGGTGCTGTCTAATATCTTTTAATTTCAACTTGAAGGATTTCCCTTCACATTTCTTGAAAGGCAGGTTTGATGGGTGAACTCCTTCAGCTTTTGTTTATTTGAGAAAGTATTTCTCTTTCATTTTGAAGGAAAGTTTTGCTGGATATAGTATTCCTGGTTGTCTCTCTTTTTTTAAAATTTTCTTTCAGCACTTTGATTATGTTATCTAGCATTCCCCCTTCTGACCTATAAGATTTCTGCTGAGGAATCTGCTAATAGTCTTATGGGGACTCCTTAATAATCCCATCATTCTAAACTAAACTTTTTTTTTTTTTTTTTTTTTTAAGAGGGAGAGAGGGTTGGGGCAGAGGAAGAGGGAGAGAGAGAATCTTAAGCAGGCTCCATGCCCACCAGGGAGCCTGATGCAGGGCTGAGATCATTGCCTAAGCCAAAATCCGGATTTGGTTGCTTAACCAACTGAACCACCCAGGCACCCCTCCCATCATTCTAAATCAGTTATCATTGACTTGAATTCTGAAGGAGGGAAGCAAAAGCATAGAATTTTCTGAAACCAGAAGATCATGCTTTCTAGCTTATTTTAAATTTAAAGTTGGAGAATTCATTCTTTTTTTCTGCTTCACAGTGGAATGCTCAAGAGCAGAGTAATTGGGTGCCTGGGTGACTCCGTCGGTTAAGCGTCTGCCTTTGGCTCAGGTCATGACCATAGGGTGCTTGGATCAAGTCCCACATTGGGCTCCCTGCTCAGAGGCGAGTCTGCTTCTGCCTCTGCCCATGCTCGTGACTGCTCTCTCTCTCTCTCTCTGTCTTTCAAATAAATAAATAAAATCTTAGAGCAGAGGAATCAAAAGCTCATAATTACTTCTCACGTAAATCAATCAATTCACGTATGTCATTTCATTAGGAAAACAACAGTCCATACTTTATGCAAAAAAATATTTTCCATATATACATATATATATTTGTATCTGTGTTTTCCTAATGGAATAACACCTATTTTGTTTTTCCCATTGACTTTTTGACGATTTAATTTGGGATATAATAGCCTTTGAACTCTATTAAGTTTAAGATTATGTACAGTAAAATTTTCCCAGTTATGTTTTTTCACTTATGAACTCACCAGGAAAAAATAAACACCCATACATACTTCTTTAAGTCTGAGGCTCGTAAAAAAAAAAGAAAAAAAGAGAAGAAAAAAAAAACCAAACTGTACTCTTCAACATAGAGTACTTTATTTCTTTTCTGACAATATAATTAAAACAGTTGTTTAGAAGCCATAGGACTAAATACACTAATTTATAAAATGTCAGTAAATGTACTGATTGCCTTCCCAGAACTAAGAATCTGTCACAGTGTCTTAGTAGAAATCTTACCAGAAGGGGTAATTGAAACTTGGGCAATGCAATCTAAGATAACCTTTTGTCTTTAATTAAAATGGGGAATAAGAAGCCAATTCAAAATTTTGTCTCCCTTCATTTGCTCAAAGTAGGGTGATGGAACTTGTGTTCTAATAGAGCCTCAGCACTTGTTAAAAACATCAATTCTGGCTGAGTGTTGTGAATCTCGCCATTACATGCGTAGCTCCAAATGCTGCCATGGTATGTCATGGTCAGGCTCATGAATGAATTAATGTTTAATGGTTACTTTTTGGTTAGTAGGTTAGTAGAGGATTTTTCTCCCTTCTTGAAAGTAAATTAAAGTAGATGTCCTCCTAAGCTTAGAAGGAACAGGCTTTCTAAGATTACAGCAGATAGAGGAAATTTAACATTCTAGGCAAAGAAATGCCCTGGGAGGAAAATAAAATAAAATTTTTTTGGTGCTACATTGTGCCATCAATAGGCTTATAGTAAGTATTCACTTACAGATTTTGAATTGAATTTTTAAAAATAGCTTTATTAAGATATAATTCACATGCTGTATGCTGTCTATATGCTACATAATTTATCCAAAGTGTACAGTTCAGTGACTTTTAGTATATTCACAGAGCTGTGCAAATGTAATTACAAATAATTTGAGAACGTTTTCATTATCCCCTCAAGAAACCTTGTATCCATTAGCAGTCACTCCCCGTTGTCCTCTACACCTTTCCAATCTTAAGCAATTACTTTCTGTCTCTTTAGATTTACGTCTTCTGGACATTTCATGTAAATGGAATCATATAATATGCGGTCTTTTGTTATTGGGTTCTTTCACTTGACATGATGTTTGCAAGGTTCCTTTCCGTTTTTATGGCTGAACAATATTTCCATGGTATGGCTATACTACATTTTATCAGTTCGTCAGTTGATGGACACTTGGGTTGTGTCTACTATTTGGCTATTGTGACTTATGTTGCTCTGAACATTCATGTAGGAGTTTTTTGTGTGGATATGTTTTCATTTCTCTTGGGTGGATACCTAGAAGTAGAGTTGCTAGATCATATGGTAATTCTGTTTAAACGTTTGATAAACTGCCAGACTGTTTTCTGAAGGGGCTGCACCATTTTATACTCCTACCAGGAATGTGTGATGGTTTCAAATTCTCCACATCCTGCCAACACTTGCTATTGTCTCCTTTTTTTTATTATAGATCTTAAGAGATGTTAAGTGGTATGTCATTCTGCTTTTGATTTGCAATTATGTCATGGCTGATGATGGTTGAATATCCCGGTCTTTATTAACATTTCTTTATCTTCTTTGGATCCTTTGCTCTTTTAGAATTGGGTTATTTGTCCTTTCATTATTGAATTATAAGAATTCTTTATATATTCTGGATACAAATCCCTTATAGATAGATGATTTGTAAAAAATTTTCCCCCATTCTATGGGTTGTCTTTCATTTTCTTCTAGTGTCCTTTGAAGGACAAATACTTTTAATTTGATGAAATCTATTTTTTTTCTTTAGTTGTACTTGCTTTTGGTGTCATATCTAAGAAGGCTTTGACTAGTCTAAGGTCACAAAGATTTACTATTATATTTTCTTTAAGAGTTTGATAGTGTTAGCCCTGACATTTAGGTCTAAAAATTTATTTTGAGTTAATTTTTATGTGTTGTGTGAGAAAAGGCCCCAAATTCATTCTTTTGTATGTGGATATCTAATTGTTGAAATCCACCATTTTTCAAAAAGGCTCTTCTTCCTCCATGGTATTTTCTTGGCATATTTATCAAAAATCAATAGAACATGAATGTAAGGATTTATTCCTAGACTCTGAGCTCTGTTTCATTGATCTATATTTTTTGTTGTTATGCCAGTGCCACACTTGTTTGATTACTGTAGCTTTGAAGTAAATTTTGAAATTGAGAAGTTTGAGTCTCAAACTTCTTTCTTTTTCAAGATCGTTTTGGCAATTTGGGATTCCTCGCTTTCCACATGAGTTTTAGAATCAGTTTTTCAATTTTGGCAAATAAGCCAGCTAGGATTTTGATGGGATTGTGTTGAATCTGTAGATCTATTTGGAAAATATTATTGTCTTAACAGTATTACGTTTTTTGATCCACAAATGAATTGTGCTTCTCTCTTTATTGTGTTATGCACAGGGTTTGAAATGAACACCTGCAGAGAAATTTTTGTCCATTAACCACCCCCTTACAGTATAACTAATTTTATGTATTTCATATTGGAATAACACATTTCACTCTACTAGAAGTTACTTTGTTGTTTATATATTCTATGTTTTAGCTTCTCATTAGAACTGTAAACTTCTTTGGGGCAGGATATATTTTAACTACTTTTGTCTTGCTGAGAGTTAATGTCATGCTTGTTTAAGAAAAACATTTTTGATTGGTATTTGGCAGGTCATTATAAAAGAGATAGAATATTAGTGGTACTATGAAATTACTACTGACAACAAATGGCTAGCTAACATTTTTTTTTACGTCTTCAAAGTTATATATATATTCCTGTCATTCTTTTGAAGAAAAACAAAATAATGATTGCATTAGAGATCAGTTTCCTTTAGAAGGGCATAATAAATACATTCTTTACATTCATTTTAGGTACCAAATCTGATTCCAGTTTTAATGTTCAAATTGGGAAGACCACTGGAACCCGTATTATATAATGACATCTTGTATACTTTACCTACACTTGGTGTTCACAAGGTTTGTATATTAACCAGTTTGCTTGGGGACAAAAAGAGAGTGAGGCATGCATAATACATTGAATTTTGAGCCCTTAATTTTGCCATGACTGCTACTTCCCTTGTTGGGCCTGGAGTATTTATTATGGTATTTAAGAATTAATTCTTTGAAATCATTTCATAGCCAAGTTTTCCCATTGGCTCTTGTCTGAGATTAGGTCTTACACCCCCAGTTTCGCTAGTTAGCCCCTCCCCCAAGCTATCCCCCACCTCTGAGAGGATGGGTCATATTGTTGTTAGCTTCCATTTCGGTCTTTATAATAAGGGATTTTCACATTCTTTTGGTCACCTTGGGATTACCTACTTTTACATTTGTGAAGCCAAAATTTCTTCAATATTTTCTAGGTGTGTATAGGACAGATTCTGCGAGTGATCCAGCTTCTTGGAACCACTCCACAACTAAGAGCTGTCACTCTGCGCTTGTTGACATCTTTGTGGGAAAAGCAGGTAAGCTTAGAGATGAACTTGTGTATTTTTTTTTTTAAAGATTTTATTCATTTTTTAACAGAGAGAGAGAGAGACAGCGAGCGAGAGAGAACACAAGCAGGGAGAGTGGGAAAGGGAGAAGCAGGTTTCCCGCCGAGCAGGGAACCCGATGTGGGACTCGATTCCAGGACCCTGGGATCATGACCTGAGCCGAAGGCAGACGCTTAACGACTGAGCCACCCAGGCGCCCGAGATAAACTTGTGTATTAAACGCGTTCCTTTCACCAAAGCAAATTAGTTTTGTCAGTGTGTGTGACATTGCTTTGATATAATAGTGTTAAGGCATGGCATCAGTGATTGCATTCAGAAATTTTGGTTTAGTGTGATGCTTTTGATCTGTAATGCAGTCAGTTGTGATTGACTCTCAAAGAGAAATTGAGAACAGAAAAAAAACTTATTTTGTTAATTCTGAAATTTATATTTCCATCTGCATGGAAAAAGTAATAGAAATATGATTACATGTGATTAGAGCCTTTGTAATTAGGGTGAGATTCAGCCACCTTTTTCTTGTCTTATGAAATGAACAGTACATGGGCCTGTAAGAAAATCCCTAGCAATCACAAAAGCATTCTTCTCTGCTGATTAGAAGAAATGCATTATAATTAGTGATGCAAATATGGGATTTGGAGGTAAAAATGCTATGTAAAATGATTATTCAACTCAAGTTGGGAAATTACCTTTTTTATGAAATTACCTTCTTAGGACCGTGTCTACCCTGAACTGCAACGTTTCATGGCCTTGTCTGATGTCCCTTCTCTGTCTGTGGGCAAGGAAGTCCAGTGGGAAAAACTCATTGCCAAAGCAGCATCAATCAGAGACATATGTAAGCAAAGGTAAGATCCGCTTAATCCTTGGGAATGGATATCATGATGCATTCTTTTGCTTTCAGTTTTTTTATTGCAAGCAAGAAACTAGGAATGATAGGCAGAGGATATTTGAGTAAGAATAAATTAATTTTCAGTTCCTGTTTTCTGATAGTAGAACTTAGTATGATTGGATAATAACTTTTTTTTTTTAACATGCCTCAGTTTATCTTTTTTTTTAAAATTTTTTTATTGTTATGATAATCACCATATATTACATCATTAGTTTTTGATGCAGTGTTCCATGATTCATTGTTTGTTCATAACACCCAGTGCTCCACGCAGAATGTGCCCTCTTTAATACCCATCACCAGGCTAACCCATTCCCCTACCCTCCTCCCCTCTAGAACCCTCAGTTTGTTTTTCAGAGTCCATCATCTCTCATGGTTCCTCTCCCCCTCTGACTTACTCCCCTTCATTCTTCCTCTCCTGTTATCTTCTTCTTTTTTCTTAAAATATGTTGCGTTATTTGTTTCAGAAGTACAGATCTGTGATTCAACAGTCTTACACAATTCACAGCGCTCACCATAGCACATACCCTCCCCAATGTCTCTCACCCAGCCACCCCATCCCTCCCACCCCCAACCACTCCAGTAACACTCAGTTTGTTTCCTGAGATTAAGAATTCCTCATATCAGTGAGGTCATATGATACATGTCTTTCTCTGATTGACTTATTTCACTAAGCATAACACCCTCCAGTTCCATCTATGTCGTTGCAAATGGCAAAATCTCATTCCTTTTGATGGCTGCATAATATTCCATTGTGTATATATACCACATCTTCTTTATCCTTTCATCTGTCGATGGACATCTTGGCTGTTACCACAGTTTGGCTATTGTGGACATTGCTGCTATAAACATTGGGGTGCACGTACCCCTTCGGGTCCCTACATTTGTATCTTTGTGGTAAATACCCAGTAGTGCAATTGCTGGATCGAACGGTAGCTCTAATTTCAACTTTTTGAGGAACCTCCATACTGTTTTCCAGAGGGGTTGCACCAGCTTGCATTCCCACCAACAGTGTAGGAGGGTTCCCCTTTCTCCACATCCCCGCCAACATCTGTCGTTCCCTGACTTGTTAATTTTAGCCATTCTGACGGGTGTGAGGTGGTATCTCATTGAGGTTTTGATTTGCATTTCCCTGATGCCGAGTGATGTTGAGCACTTTTTCATGTGTCTGTTGGCCATTTGGATGTCTTCTTTGGAAAAATGTCTGTTCATGTCTTCTGCCCATTTCTTGATTGGATTATTTGTTCTTTGGGTGTTGAGTTTGATAAGTTCTTTATAGATTTTGGATACTAGCCCTTTATCTGATAAGTCATCTGCAAATATTTTCTCCCATTCTGTCGGTTGTCATTTGGTTTTGTGGACTGTTTCTTTTGCTGTGCAAAAGCTTTTTATCTTGATGAAATCCCAATAGTTCATTTTTGCCCTGGCTTCCCATGCCTTTGGCGATGTTTCTAGGAAGAAGTTGCTGCGGCTGAGGTCGAAGAGGTTGCTACCTGTATTCTCCTTTAGGATTTTGATGGACTCCTGTCTCACGTTTAGGTCTGATTGGATAATAACTTTGAGAAGCAAGCATGTCCTTTATATTTCAGATCTAGCCTTGTATCTAGTTTATAGGACATTTGTATCCTCGTCTGGATAATAATTTAATATTATAATAAATGTGATGCTATGTTTTTTATTTTATTTTTTTTTTTGGTATACTAATCTCTGAAACCTAAGCAGTGGACTATATTCAACTGTTTTTTGTTTGTTTGTTTTTTCTTAAGATTTTATTTATATTTTTTTGTCAGAGTGAGAGAGAGCACAAGCAGAGGGAGAAGCAGGCTCCCTGCTGAGCTGGGAGCCCAATGTGGGGCTTGATCCCAGGACCCTGAGATCATGACCTGAGCCAAAGGCAGTTGCTTAACGGACCGACTAAGCCACCCAGCTGTCCCTGTAGTCAGCTGTTCTTTCTTATATTTTCCCTATGTTATGTCTGATTGTTATAGGAGTTTGAATAGGGAAGATCTTATTTGTGACTCATTGCCTGGAATTTATTACTAGGAATTATTACAAGGAAGGCTTGATCTTGAATCCCCATATATGCCCTAGATTTGAGGAAGACACGAAGGTATTAGGGAGGTGACTCTGCTGTTGTAGTTTAGGGATTAATCCTAAAGCCAATAACGTGGATGATTCTTGTTTCAAATCTGGGATCAGGATGTATCTAAACCTCAGCAGTTCTGCCTCTTTTCTAAGCTTCAGCCTTTGGCAACACCAGCATAACCTCACTCTACAAGTCACACACATGAAACCTAAGACCTGGGAGTGTGGATTCTCTGAAGCTACTGGAATGGAAAACATTTTAGAGATGAAGGATTATTAGCCGACATTTTGATTTTACACACCTAAAGCTCAGCTTCAGGAGAGGTTAAATATCAGAGCAGGTCAGCGTCTGTTGATAACTTATTCAGTATTCCACCTCAAGGTCTGCCAAAATTTTCCAGTTTTGGAAAATGATTACCGTCTGATAGTGAAACAGTAGAATCCAACCAGGCAATTTCATCAGCTAGTAGTTTGTTCGAGAAAACCATTATATCACTCAGCGGTGACAAGGAAAGCCAAGGATGGACCTGAGCATTTCTTTGAGAAGTTAATATCATTCTGGGGATAGCACACTGCATGTGGAATAGAGAGCGGGGAGGAAGGGGAGGAGGAGGAGTGAGTGAATCCGGTGTAGTGCCTGGTGTGAGATGGGTGTTTCGTCAGTTATAATTCATGTCATTACTTTTATCATCATCATCATCGGCACCATTATTGTGATAGGTGTAATCACCTGCATATCACTGCTATAATAAATTATCTTCTCATCTCCAGTCCCTGCCTTTGTAGTCAGTGGCTGATACCAGAGCACCCGGCAGGCAGGAATAGCTCTATCTTTACTGATAATCTCAATGAGGTAAGTCAGTTCTTCTCACCATTATTATAGACTTGAATTTTTTGTCCATTCAGGCCATAGGATTTACAGTTTAGGGAGAAGAAAATTTGTTACCAAGTGTCCTCTTGCCTGGATAATATTTCTTTATCAACAACGAGCCTTATGTTACAGCAGGAACGACGATGAGGCAAATCTTGGCAGAAAACATATGTTAGTATTTGAGGGTCAACATTTAATGGACATAAGGGTAAAGAAAAGCACTAATGCCGTTTGCTCAGGCAAAAGTCCTGGGAGAGGGGGAGTGTGCTCTTTGGCTTTAATCTTGTTTCTAAACTATTGTTTCTTGTAGGCCCTACCAGCATGGTGCGGATATGTTGGCAGCCGCTTCCCAGGTGTTGAATGAATGCACCAAACCTGATCAAGCCACTCCAGCAGCCTTGGTCCTCCAGGGTCTTCATGCGCTCTGCCAAGCGGAGGTAGGCTTTTTAACATTGTTTTGGATCATTTTGAAGAAACTATTGTCCAAGCCGTAGTAGTTACAGGGTTGTAAGTTTAGATTCATTTAATTGAGTATTTGAGTATTCATTCCCAGAGGTTTTTATTTGGGAAGCAAAGCAAGACCTACTTTCCAAATTCTTTCTAGAGGGGAGTCTAGAAACATCTGGCCCTGTGGACATTGTCTAGAGGCTAAAGACAACCACTCTATGTTTTCCTTTGTTATTCTTCTTCTTCTTATTTTTTTTTTTGTTAACAGAGATGGGAAAGTTATGCTCCTAGGAGATCTCTTGAATAAATCTGCTCATGAAGCGAAGAGATTGGCATACACCTGTGGCAGTTTTATAACCAGCAAAAATTATTGTTGGCTCTTAGTGATCAGTTTGGGTAGGATGGATTGATGTTAGACTTGCACCTCTAAACATTGTCTGAACTTGAGGCTGCTCCCCACGTGACAACACAGCAGAGAGAATCTTAACCGTCTTGGAGAAATGGGATAATTATGTCAAAGATCACTGATCAACCTAACCAAAGTTTTTGACACAGTGAGACATACTTAGACAATTGGAGTCTTTTAGTGAAGGAGACTAAGTGGAAATCTGTTAGTGTTGGCAATTATGGTTGATATGATAATGAATATAATAATACAGGCAATGACTCTGCTCGTGTTCTTGTGCTAAGTACTTTCCATTTATGCTCCTCATTAATTCTGCAATATGAGGATTATAACACCATTTTATAGATGAGGAAAACGGACCTTCGAGGGAGGTTTACTCAGGATCTTGGTAGGAGACTAAACTGTTCTTTTGGGTAGACACTTATTTTAGCAGAGAGTGAGCATCATCACTGTTTAGGAACCAGTGTGTGCTGAGGATAATGCTTGTAGACCATGGGCCCAGTGATGGACAAAGCTGTTTGGATTTCATAGCAGAGGGCTGTTACACCAGGGGCCAACTACACAAAACCAAGGACTTTTGGTTTTTATTGCTTCAATTAGTCATCTGGAATTGGAAAGTGTCACTTTAATAATGATCTTGCTTTCATGGTAAATAATTGTAAACCTCATTTTGAAATGAGTTATTAGTTTTTTAAGATTTTATTTATTTATTTATTTGAAATGAGTTTTTAATAGAAGCTTTGAGAGAAGAGAGAATTCTATACTTTCACCTCCAAGTGGTGATCAGTGTTACCATTTTGGACTATTTCCTTTTCATTATTTTTTCCAAACAGGAATCAAGTCATTTCCAGAATTAACTTTTTCCCTCTAACAAATGGTAATTATGTCTTACTGTGTCTATAATTCCATTGTGTTTTCCACTCATCCTCCGCTGTTACTACATGGCTCTGTTGTTTGTAGATCCTTATTAACTCATAAGAAATGCTCAGTGTGTGCTGCTGATTTTTCTCATTCCATTTTCTCTGAGATATCATTAACTGTAGTTAGTACTGGAGATAGGAAAAATGTACCGGATGTGGCGGGAAGCATCTTTGTTTTGGGGCAGTTGTGGGACTGTACCTGATATATACCAGTTATTAGCTTCCTGTCCTTTGGTTAGTTTACTTAACCTCTGAGCTACTAGTTCATTAAATGAAGATAAAAGATTACCCAAAAAATAAAAGAAACCTAGCATAACGTCTGCCCACATAGGTGCTCTTTAAATGTTGAGTTTGCTCCTGAAAAATTGGTACACAGTTGGATATAGTGAGTGCCATTAAGGAGGTTCTAAGTAGTTTTTTGTTTTTAGTCTTTTCCTGAAAGCTCACATAATACAGGACAGTGACTTAATTTCTTCCTACAGATGGTACCCTATCCTTCCAATGCTGAAGCTCTTGTTACTTCTTTCAATACTTAAAGGAGACAATTTAGGATTGTTGAAGTCTGTTCCTCCAATCCAAACTACTACCCAGAGGATTTTACTAAATAGGATCGAAATCCATTTAGGCTGCTGTATTACAACATAACGTAAACTGGGTAGCTCATTAACAAACATTTATTTCTCACGGTCTGGAGGTTGGTAAGTTTGAGCTCAAGGTGCTGGTATATTCATTGTCTGGTGAGGGCCTCCATCTTGGTTCCTAGACGGCCATCTTTATAGACAGCTTTAACCTCACATAGCTGCAGGGGCAGGAGAGCTCTCTGGAGACTCTTTATGTGGTCACCAATCCCGATCATGAAGGCTCTGCCCTCATAACCAGGTCATCCCCCAAAGATCCCAGCTCCTAAAAACTACCCCCTTGAGAATTACGATTTCAATATACGAATTTTGGAGGGGATGTTCCAAATGTTCCACCCACAGCAGCCACTTTGCTTCTTGCATTCCATTCTCTTGTAGAGGAATTGAGACATCATGTCTAGGTATTTTATTTAATGAGGCCTGTGTCTTATTTTCATACCTTAATACTCCTTCTTCTTGGTTAAAGGCATTTCTCTTTTCCATTGTGTTTCATTCCAACCCCTTCTGTTTCCTTTCGTGTTATGAAATCCAAATCCCATATGGTGTTTTTATCAAGATTTCACTTTTAAGGGGCACCTGGGTGGCTCAGTTGGTTGAGCATCTGACTCTTGGTTTTGGCTCAGGTCATGATCTCAGGGTTGTGAGATCAAGCCCCGTGTTGGGCTCTGCACTCAGCACTTAGTTTGCTTGACCCTCTCCCTCTGCTCCTCCCCTGCCCCGCTTGTGTGCGCACTCTATCTCTCTCTCAAATAAATAAGTAAATAAATAAAACCTTTAAAAAATTCACTTTTAAAGAACTTCAGCTGACAGATTGCCAATGAAATAAATCCACCTTGTCTTTTGAACAAATAGATGTAGCCTTTTCAAATCCTTTTTGTATTAAGATCACTACTAATAAATCATAAAGCAATACTGGCAGTCACTTAACTTCATTTTTTATAGAGAATGCTTATTTTCTTATCCCTTATTTTTCACCTTTCTTGTCTTAGAGAATAAACTCACTATTTTATTGACCCTTACCAGAGGTACATAGTTATTTACCATCTTTCCTTATAGATAGTACGAGTGTCCTGAGTTGTGGAATAATTTTTTTTTCTGAGTTGTGGAATTTGTTGAAACTGACTGCATCACAGTTGATTTTGGCGATCGAAATTCTCTTTTTAAAAAATGTTTTATAATAAATAGCTTTATGTTCATTTAAATAAATAGAAATAATCTATTTCCCCTTGATGAACCTTGATGGTGGTAATTGATCTTTGTGTTTTGTTTAAGCCATTCCAAGCTTTTTTTGTATGTGTTCATTATTTGTGAAGCAGCTGCCATTATGTCCTGTGATGTGTGTGGGGGTTGCAAAATACACTCAATTTGGTGGCTCTTGCCAGGACACATTTACTAATTTCGGGCTAATCTTTTTTTTTTTTTTTTTTTTTTTTTTGCCAGCATGCATTCTTTGAGGCCGTTTATTCTGTCTTCTAATTGATATCATGTGTGAAGCAATTGATGGTTGCCAAGAGTTTCAAGAATGAAAATATTCAGCATAGTTATAAATCTATTTCCCAGTAGCGTTTGGTAGTAATTTGTCTATCCACTGCTTTTTAGATCCTTGACTGTCAAATATAATTAAGAATACAGAAAGCTGAAAACAATGAAGTTTTAATAACCAATAAGGAAAAGAGTAAAATTGAATAACCCTATATTTTAGAAAATGCTTCATTTGGAAAAGCATCCCCAATTGGATTTCGCTGGGCTTTCCCATCCTTGCCTTTTGTATAGTAAGTAGAGCTCTTTTTTTAAGGTCGACACTGGACTCCTCAGTTTTAGAGTCACAATTATGAAATTAATTTTCCTGGCGGGTCAGATTAAGCCTGCAATTCCTCCTCCTTAATCATTTATCATGGTCTCCAATGAGAGATTGAAAGGATGGATTCCATGTCAAGGCCAACTCTATGAAGGTGAAGATTGTGTTTCCAACATGGGTTTCTTCGATGCTGCTTTACTAAACAAAACACATAAGGGGAAGTTCTAGGAATCTTGGTTAACCATAAAGACAATTATGTAGTTTCCATTTTGGAACTGGAAAAGAAACTTATTCTTTCCTTAACGTTATTGGTATATTGATTCAGGACTTCACACTTTTTTTTTCTTTTTAATGGCTGAACTACTTTTTACAAGTTACAGCTAATATTTCTGGGGTACCTAATATGAATTTGGACATTTTGTGATAATGGGGATTCATTTTATACTGAAGAAACAGTGGCTCTGGCAATTTAAGTAACTTTCCAAGATCACATGACTCATAAATGAAAGAGAAGTAAAGTAGATCCAAGATTCTCTCCAAGTCTGATATTCTTTTATTTTGAGACTTCCTTCCTTTGAAAAATATGAGCACTGAAAGAAGTACCTTTCTTTGGCTTTAAGCAGAGGGTTTGCCATTTTCAAAGGAAAATTAATATTCATGCATTATCTTGTCCATATTTTTTCCATTCAGCTTTCTCATCTCATCTGAACACTTTTTGCCCCATTCCATCCCCATATTCCTTAATTTTCTTCTTTTTAAAAAAGATTTATTTATTTGAGAGAGAAAGCAAGCTTGTGCATGTAAGTGGGGGAGGGAGCAGAGGGAGAAGGAGAGAGAGAATCTTAAGCAGACTCCATGCTGAGAACAGAGCCCTACTCAGGGTTTGATCTCACAACCCTAAGATCATGACCTGAACTGAAATCAAGAGTGGGTCGCTTAACCAACTGCACCACCCAGGTGCCCCATTTCTTTTTTGACTTAATATAAAGTTATGTCTCTGAGAAACAATATTCTCTTTTAAAAAAAAGTTTTATTAAGCTTAAATCACATACTATTCCTTTCATTCGTTTAAATGTTTACAATTTGATGGATTTTAGCATATTTTCAGAGTTCTGCAGCCATCACCATAATCAATTTTAGAAAATTTCACCACCTCCACAAAAAAACCTTGTACCCTTTAGTTATCACCCCCCAACCCCTCACATTTGCCCTAGCTCTAGGCTCTAGGCAACCATGAATCTCCTTTCTGTCTCTATGGATTTGCCTATTCTGGACAGTTTATATAAATGGAATCATACAATATATTGTTTTTTTGTGACTGGCTTCTTTTACTTAACATGTTTTCAGGGTTCATCAATGTTGTATCATGTATCAGTACTTCATTTCTTTTTATGGTCAGATCATATTCTATATGGCAATTCTACATTTTATCCATCTTTCAGTTAATGAACTTTTGGATTTTTCCTTTTTTTTGGTCTATTGTGAATAATGCTGCTATGAACATTTGTGTACAGATTTTGGCATAGACATATGTTTTCATTTTGGGGAGGTATACACCTAGGAATGGAATTGCTGGGTCACATGCTTACTCTGTGTTTAACCATTTAAGAAATGGCCAGACTGTTTTCCAAAGTGGCTGCACCATTTTGCATTCCCATCAGCAGTGTATGAAGATTTTAATTTCTCCTCATCCTTAGCAACACTTCTTAGCTGCCTTTTCTTTTTTCTAACTGTAGCCATCCTAGTGAGTGTGAAGTGGTATCTCGTAAGGCTTTGATTTGCATTTCCCTGATGATTAATGATATTGAGTGTCTTCTCTTGTGTTTCTTAGCCACTTGTATATCTTTTTGGAGAAATGTCTATTGTGATCCTTTGAATATTCTCTTCTTCATAGCTTTTAACTAGCCTTGTCAGCCAAGTTACATTTTGTTCCTATAGGAATGATTAGTTAAAACAGTTTTGTTCTCATACATCAAAGTAGACTGGGAAATCATGAGCTTTTTTATGGACCTTTTTACTACAGAGAGAGCTTATCAAACCATATGAAATATCAGATAAAGACTCGTATGTTCCATTTTACCACTTTGTCTACCTATTACATTTTCTTTATTTTTACTGAAATTAGCAGAATGTTTTCATTTCAGTTCATGGGAAACTATTAGAGACATTTTAATAATAGTATTAGTAAGCTTCTGTTGTTTTACTGTTTTCTATACAGTAACCATTATATATTACAGTCATTATATTTATTATCTCATTTAATCTTATGAAAAGAAGCCCTCTACATGAAAGGTACTGTTTTCTTCTGGGAGGCTGACCATATTTAAATAATTGCCCAAGGTCATATAGCTAACATGTGGTAGAGTCAGGATTCATATCCAGGTCTGGCTCAATTCAAAATCTATGTCTTAATCACTTTTTAAAAAAACCCTAGCTTTGTTGAGAGATAATTCACAAACGACCACTATGTGTTTTTTGTTAGTCATGTTTGTATTCAGTTGACCTAGTTATGGTGTGATATTACTGGGGAAATCTTTTTGTGAGCATGACATTTGGACTCATTTCCCACACTTCTCCATTTCCTTTGTGATTGGTTTACTGCAAGAGTTTATATAATTTAGGGTTTGTATAAAGATCCTAATGAAAAGATGTTTTGAGCTAAACTAGATTAATTTTTAGTGTTTTTACTGATTAAAAATTAGATTTTGTAATTTAAAGATGTTTTGAATTTTTTTATGTCACTTTTAAAGACATTTGGTTTTTATAGTATCACATTTACTTTGAATAATGAAAAAATAGTATCCTTCAACTTTTCAGAAAAGCATTTTCATTTTGTTCATTTTCCTTTCCATTGTATTTTTACACATACATATTTTATTTCCATCCTCTCTATTTACTTTACATTTTGCTAGAAATATCTTTGATGTTGCTACATATTTAAAAACATTTTTTTAAAGATTTTATTTATTTATTTGACAGAGAGCACAAGCAGGGGGAGAGGGAGAAACAGGCTCCCCACTGAGCAGGGAGCCTGATGCAGGGCTTGATTCCAGGACCCTGGGGTCATGACCTGAGCTGAAGGCAGAAACTTAACCGACTGAGCCACCCAGGCACACCATTGCCATGTATTTTAATGACTGACTTACATTCCATTGAGTAAAATTATCATAAGTAATCAAATAATTCATTTCTTAAAAAATTTTTTAAAAGATTTTATTAATTTATATATTAGAGAAAGTGAAAGAGAAAGAGAGAGCGGGGGTTGGGGGAGGAGCAGAGGGAGAGAGGGACAAGCAGACTCTGTGCTGAGCGCAGAGCCCAGTGTGGTGGCTCAGTCTCACAACCCTAAGTTCATGACCTGAGCTGAAACCAAGAGTTGGTTGCTCAACCAACTAAGCCACCCAGGTGCCCCACAAATAATTCATTTTTGATTGGATTTTAAGTTGTTCTCCACTTTTTTCTGTTTATTTTTTAGAAGATTTATTATTTTAGAGGGAGAGGGAAAGAGAAAATCCCAAGCCGACTCCTCACTGAGCACGGAGCCCGACAGGGAACTCAATCCCTGAGATCATGACCTGAGCCACACAGGCGCCCGCCCCCCCAACTTTTCTGTCTTTATAATTAGTAGTCTGAGAATTAATTATCTTTGTAAAGTTTTAACTTTGTTTTGGATTATTTTCTTAGAATAAATATTTTAGAGTTTTTAGGATATTTTTATGATCTTATTAAATAGTTAAGTTATTTTTGTAGTAACTTTACATGTTTACCTGAGCATGAAAGGTGGAATGTAGGGGTGCCTGGGTGGCTCAGTCGTTGGGCGTCTGCCTTGGGCTCAGGTCATGGTCCCAGGGTCCTGGGATCGAGCCTCGCATCGGACTCCCTGCTCAGCGGGAAGCCCGCTTCTCCCTCTCCCACTCCCCCTGCTTGTGTTCCCTCTCTTGCTGTATCTCTCTCTGTCAAACAAATAAATAAAATCTTAAAAAAAAAAAAAAAAAAGAAAGGTGGAATGTAGCTATTTGTACCTAAGTTTCAGACCATATTATTTGTTATTAGGGAGAACAGTTCAATTGCATCACACTTCATTAACTCCTTGGTAGCGTTTCTTGTTACCATCATTGTGCTTGCTACCAGGAGCCCATAATCCCTTATTTCCCCAAATTACAAGCTGTCATTAACGAAAGGAAAGATCTAAATTGTTTCCTCATAGTGAATTTGCCCAATGTAGGTTTAGCTTTAGGGCTTTGGAGAATTATTAATAAAGGAAGCAGGTGGTGATTTAATTCAGTATGGGTTTTAAAGTAGAAGTTGTAAAAAGTTAGCTGTATTTTAAATTTATTTTTTTTAATTTTTATTTTTTAAACATTTTATTTATTAGAGAGAGAGAGTGTACGCACGCACAAGAGAGGGGAGGGGCAGAGAGAAAGGGAGAGAGACAGGCAGGCTCCCCACTGAGCTCAGAGCCCAACACAGGGCTGGACCCCAAGATCATGACCTGAACCGAAGTCAGACGCTTAACCGACCGAGCCATCCAGGCACCCCTTAATTAGTTTTATTTTTTAATCATTTGTGTATTGTTATTATAAGTGTTTTTAAAGTTCATCTTGTTTGCGATCATATTAAATCCAAACTTCAGCTTTTTTTGGTTTGCTTTTATTTTATATTTAAGAAATGTCATTGTTTTGCTTTAGAGATTTATGAGTTTAAGTGTACAAGAGATCCTATTTATCTCATAATCTCATGCAGTCTGTTGCCTGTTCCAGAAAAGGTGCAAATAGAAAAGCTTGGTAGCCTTTCAGAAGGATTCTGCCAAGTTGTCATCTATTCATTTTCTGATGAGTAGAGGTGGGGAGGAGAGCAGGGGAGGAGGAAATGGTATGGCTTACCCCCTAAACCCCGTGGCCACTACCACAGCGAATGGTAGGCAAGGATTCCTTGGGCAGGAAACAAAAAAGTATTCACCTTAAAATAAAAGTATTGACGATTTAAGCCAGGATGTGCAAGGCTTTCTGGATGTGAAGATTTATGAGACACGTTTGGCCTAGGAATTCACAGTCTAGTAGGGGAGAACACTGCGTTAAGTACACTAAATGTATTTGAAATTCAGAAATAAGGGAGAGAAGAGATTGATGACAGCAAAGGACTCCTTCCCTAAACCTCACCCAGCAAGTTCCCTGTGGCAGAGGGAAAGAACATCTGGGTCTAGAAGAGAGGGGCTCTGTGGCTCACCTCTAGCTCTCAGTTTTTTCTTGTTTACAAAGAAAGCTATCTTGTTAAACAGCCCTGTTGAGATGTAATTCACATAGTCTACATTTCACCCATTTGCAGTGTACAATTCAGTGACTTCTTGAATATTCACAAAGTTGTACATCCATCTCCACAATCAATTTTAGAATATTTTCATGACCCCACACCCTCCAGGTGCCCTCCCCCCAGCCTTAGGAAACCATTAATCTATTTTCTGTCTCTATAGATTTGCCTGTTGTGGACATTTCATGTACAAGGAGCCATATAATATGTGGCCTTTTGTGACTGGCTTTTCATTAGCATAGTGTTTTCAAGGCTCATCTGTGCTGTAGCACGTATCCATACGTTATTTTCTATAGCTGGGTAATACTGCTTTGTATGGGTACACCACATTTTATTTATCCATTCATTAGGTAATGGACATTTGTTTTTTCCCCACTTTGTGGCTATTATGAATAATTCTGCTATGAATATTCATGTACAAGGTCTTTTTTTTAAAGAATTTATTTATGAGAGAGAGAGAGAGAGTGAGAGTGAGTGCACGAAAAGGAGGGGAGGGTCAGAGGGAGAGGGAGAAGCAGACTCCCTGCTGAGCAGGGACCCCCCCCCCCCCCCCGCCTCGGCACTCGATCTCGGGACCCCAGGATCCTGACCTGAGCCCAAGGCAGATGCTTAACCGACTGAGCCACCCAGGTGTGCCTCATGTACAAGGTCTTGTATGGACATAGATTTCATTCTTCTGGGTTGTATATCTAAGAGTAGGATTGCTAAATCATGTTTAGCTGTTTGAGTAATGACCAGACTGTTGTCCAAATGAGCTGTATTGTTTTACCAACAACATCTTTGTTTTCTTCTCTCCAAATAATGCAGATACTCCTAGGTAGGCATGGCCACTGAAGCATTATTAGCTGTTACCTACATTCTTACAAAATGTTTATGATGTGGATAGTCATTTAAGAATAAGAATATAGTCGCATATCTTCGGTCATATAGGAGGGTTGCTAGGAAAGAGGGAGCTGCCCTGGCCAGTTATTTCTTTCTAACCTTCTTTGGGGCATTGTTGCCTTGCTACTCAAAATGATTTCCTCTGCCTTTGGGAAGTTGCCAACCCTTGCCTTAATAGGTGTCATCTTTGACCAGTAATTAATAACAATCTTGAATGGTGTATTGTTTACCATACTAAGGATGTCTGTCTTCATAAAAACCGACATTTCTATAAGTCAGAGTTTGAAAACGTATGGCCTATTTTATTTGATTATCATAGGATTAATATTTTAAATTCTAATATTAATGAAAAATGAAAATATAGGTATCTACTGTCTCTTGGTGAGGCAGGAATATCTTGCAGTACCTGGCTTGCTTGTCCACATGGCAGTGACCCCTTGCTGTTAAGTAGCACTTAGCAGCTTCCTTTAGACGAGTGTGTGCTTTAATTTACTGTGGTTCCTTTGGCTTCTAGATTTACGTTACCTGCCTGACCCAGGTAGTCCTTGCAAGTGTGTCCCTTATTTTTAATATTACAAGTAATTTCATGTAAGTTTGTCTTTGCTTCAAAAAGGAAGCTGTTCTATGATTGGCTAGTAAACATGAAAAAAGGTCCACATTGTTGGTCATAGGGAAACACTGCAGTCACTAAAATTAAAAAGACTGTCAATACCAAATAATAGAGAAGGTATGAATGTCTGCTATGTGATTGTCAAGAATATAAAGTGATAAAACCACAGTGGGAAAGTATTTGGCAGTTTTTTTTTTAAGATTTTATTTATTAGAGAGAGAAAGAGAGAGCGTACGAGCAGGGGGAGGGGCAGAGGGACAAGCCGACTCCCTGCTGACCATGGAGCCCAACATGGGGCTGCCAGGACCCCGAGATCATGACCTGAGTGGATGTCAGCTACTTAACTGACTGAGCCACTTAGTCTCCCCAGCAGGTTTTTTTGTAAAGGTGAACATAAACCTACTTTATGATCCAGCATTTTCACTTCTAGGTATTTACCTGAGTAAATGAAAACATGTCCACAAAAAACTCCTATAAGAATGTTCAGTTCAGCTTTACTAATGGTAACATATTTGCAAACAACCCATGCTCATCAGCTGGCCCGTGGGTGAACAGATAGTGGTGTATTTGTGCAGTGCAATGCTATTCAGCAAGAAAAAGGAATGTACCACTGCTACTCGGGACAGCAGGGATGAATCTTAAGAACATGCTCATTGAAAGAAGCCTGTCACAAAAAGTCCATACATATCATTTTTTTTTAAAGATTTATTTATTTATTTTGAGAGAGTGAGAATGAGAGAGAGAGGGTACATGAGAGGGGGGAGGGTCAGAGGGAGAAGCAGGCTCCTCGCTGAGCGGGGAGCCCGATGTGGGACTCGATCCCAGGACTCCAGGATCATGACCTGAGCCGAAGGCAGTCGCTTAACCAACTGAGCCACCCAGGCGCCCTCATACATATCATTCTTATGAAATTCAAAATTAGGCAAACTTAATCTATGGGGACAAATCAGCATAGTGGTTGGCTTGGCATGGGGAGGAGGACAGAGTAGAAAGGGACTTTAGGAAATTCCAGAGTGTGGTCTATACCTGCACTGGTAATATCGTAGCTATTAGCTACATGGGACTAGTAAGCACTAGAACTATGGCTAATTCAAAGTATGATATGCTGCAAACATCAAATATACAGTGGATCAAAGCCTTATGAAAAACATGTAAAATACCACATTGATAATATTTTTAAAATCAACTCCAGATTGAAATGGTAGTATTTTGGGTATATTGGGTTAAACAAAATATATTTAAGTTAATTTCATCTGTCTCCTTTAACTTCTTAAAATGTGGTTGCTGGAAAATTTTAAATTGAATATGTGGGTCACATTCTACTTCCACAGTCTATCCATCTTGATCGGGGTGGTGGTTACAACAGTGTGTACATCTGTCAGAATTTATTGAACTATAAGATTAAGATCTGTACTTTTAGGAATTTGTTATACTTTATAAAACAAAACTGTACAAGCTATATTTTTCATGCTAGTTACCATATTTGGCATTCGGCATCCATTATATTCTAAGTGAAACTTCACGATCACCTTATAATATAGGTGATATTTGCTGGTGAGTCTAGGAAGTCTAAGTCATATCCAGTTGACGTAGAAATATGTGGTAACGTGGAGATTTGAACGGCTTGTGGTTTGACTATAATTCTTGTGCTTTTCCTATTCGATCGTGTTGCTTTGCCAATGGTGATGAGAATGTGAGTCTACTTTGGGACAGTTTGTTTTGTGGCTAAAGCCATTGATTTCTAAACCTGTGCTCTGCGAGGTGGTGAATGAGTCATAACATTTTGGAAAGATAATTCTGCAAGTGCATAGGAATCTAGTAGCATTGCTCCTGAGGTCTCAAGGAGGAAAACAACTTGCAGTCTAAAAACATTGCCCACCATTGGAGGGGCAACAGCTCTGGGGTGTGTAGAAATGAAAATCAATACACTGTCCTGAAAAGCAGGGCTCATTCACTTTTAACATTTTCTCTCTCAAGTCTTGAGATGGGACTGTGAGGCCAGGCTGGCCCTCTGTTTTCTTAATCAGCTGTGAGTCTGTTGTAGCAAAAATTAATAGGCGTTGCAGGATCATGAAGAAAAGCTCTTTCATCTTTCCGAGCTCCAAGAGGGTGTTGTATTTTCAAAGCAAGTATTGTACAATTGAGCAATAGATAAGGAGGGGAGGGGCCTTTCCTGGGGATTCTTGACCCCTGGAAGAGTTCACTTCAGGCCATTTGTCACAGCAATGATTTTCCCGGAAATACCCTATGCCAAGGTTATGTTTTGGCTATTCTATCCTCTTTTATTGATTTATTTTCTGAAATCACGGGGGAAGGTAGTTGTCCTGCCCTCTCTTCATCATCCCAGCTCTTTGTCTAGCGGCTCCTTCGGAGCACCATGGGGTGGAAACCATTTTCAATGGGACGCAGCAGGTTTGAAAGGTTTTAGGGAGTGAGTGTGGTACAGAAATGGCCAATAGAAATCCTGGATTTTGTTTAAGCATTTTTCAGCGTGATAAATATAATTTAATATGGAAATGTGATCCATTGTCCCAAGGCAGGTTTTCCCAGCTGTGTACAGTAAGGATCCTGTCGCCTACTGTGGATTCGGTATTTATTACACTCTGGAACCTCTTTTGTTGTTCTGAGGTTTTGTTTGTGGGGACATTTAAAGGTGGATTGCCTGTTCAACCTTGCAGAGGAGTTGATTAAGTTTAATTTGCTATGCATTAGGGAAGGAATTTGCTGGTCTTTTTGAACTGAGCTCTATGTTATTTGTAGTTGGGGCATGTTTTTTGATGCCTTCAGTTCTTTCTGGGCATGAAAACGCTTTTTGTACATTTGTTGAATCTATTTCCATGCTGAGCTTTTTATATACAGCACAATGACCCTTTGCACTTGCAGTTGTAGTTTGGCCTTATTTTTAACTTTAAAAGGACAGCAGGAACTGCCTTTTATTAAACATTTGCGGGATATTATAACATTTACTTTGTCACCCCGTAAGTAGATGTTTCAATATGGTTTTTCATTTTCAAAATAAAATCTTAACTGTGTTATTTTTGTACGGTTCAGCACACATACACCATGTGAAATGTGTGGGAAAATAAAAATATTGGTGTTTTTTTTTTTCTTTAGAAAAGACTTCAGCTTCCCACTATTTAATTGGTTGTTTTTATTTTTATTTTTTTAAAGAAGTATTTAGAGATCATGTCAAATTGAGCACTGTATCAAAACTTATAATGGGAAATCTTGAATTTGAGGTGTTGAAATTTTGCCATTTCCTGTTTTTGCTTTTCTTCTTTTTTATTAAGTTTTTAATTTTCCTTCCAGTATCGTGAAAATCCAGTGCTGTTATTAGTTTCAGGTGTACGGTATAGTGATTCAACAATCCTCTGCATACTCAGTGCTCCTCCTAAGTGTATTCTTTAGTCTCCATCCCCTATTTCCGCCATCCCCCAGATCCCTCCCATGTTGCTGCTTTTACACTTCAGTCCTCTTTCCCTTGCCAGCTGCCCTTGACCATACCCAGATTTGCTCTGATCTTTTTAAGATGCTTTGAAATATTTATAATCTCAACTTCTGAGGTGACAACATTGAGGAGCTCCTCCTGCCCCTTATACGTGATCTTAATCCCATTTTCTGTCGATGTTGTGCTTAAAGAATTTTGGTAGGAAAGGTTTTCTCTCTTGAATTGGCCTCATGGTCTCTGAGGATTATGAACTGATGTGAGTCGTCTGTGAGTGAACATGAACGCTGTTCAGGGTATCCAGCCGTGAGTTTCCGGCTCTCAGTCACAAACGCAGGGCATTCTTTAAAAGATCAAACAAGTTGGACACTGGGAGGGTTTCAATGATGCCAGTTAACATCAGAAGAGCTGGGCTCGGTGGTTGCAAATTGTGCTTATCTGAATCAGTGCCACTGAGCTGGAAATAATAACATGACTAAAATGATGCTGATTGTGTGCCATTCTACCATTCCCGTGAATAAAATATATTGGTTTGAGCTTATACAAGGGGTGGGTAAATGGGGGGTAAATGGGGACATGGGGTATAGAGGGGGAATTACTGAATCAGGGTAGTAGACCAGATGGCATTAATGTTTGAAAGGCTTTCTGGATTTTGCAGTCTTACTGAAAGCATTATTTGGGTACCTCCCAAGAATTTAAAATGTTTATTTCTAAAAAGATTTTATTCATTATATATCCTTAAATGACCCAGAATTAAACTTTTCTCAAAAATGATGTTGTCACCTGTGATGCTTAAGCTCATCTCTGTGCCATATAAATGTATTGATGAAAAACAGAAGTATCTCACCCTCTTACTGCCTCAGATGAAATATCGCTAAGAGGCTCATTTTTGGAAACACTTTCCAGATTACACTTCATCTTGACTAGATGATGAAAATCACGTGTTAGTGAAAGGCAGTTAACTTGCTTCAGAAATATTTGGGATTGAGACTGTAAGAATTTGGTAAGTCTCCACCTAAGTACACAATTACTCAGAATACCTCTGTAACATGCATGCAAATCCAGAAGTAATATTTCAAGGAGATAATATATGCACTCTAATTCTTCAGTTTTAAGTTTGGGAGACTTTTTATCGTTTATAGTTAAGGATTAGTTGGTGGACTGTACTATTAGTTGGACGTCATGCTTTTTTTCATGTTTGAGTATACATTACTTTTATGATTTACATGACTTCTTACTATCTATAGATCCTGTGGTCTGGTTTTTGAGCTTTATGAAAAGGTGGGCCAACGTTTTCTCATAATAGCAAGGTGGAATGCATTGCCCTGGGTTCTTTTTTTTTTTTTTTTTTAAGATTTTTTATTTATTTATTCATGAGAGACAGAGGGAGAGAGAGAGAGAGAGAAGCAGAGGGAGAAGCAGGCTCCCAAGAAGCAGGGAGCCCGATGCGGGACTCGATCCCAGGACCCTGGGATCATGACCTGAGCTGAAGGCAGACACTTAACCATCTGAGTCACCCAGGTGCCCTGCCCTGGGTTCTAATTCAGCATTAATGGCTTAGATATTCTCAGGGGAACCATTCTTTTTTGCTTCAGAGCCTGCCACACTGCCTCTACTTTTATAAATGGTCATTTGAGCAATTAGCTTGCTTAAACAGACTGACATGGAATGACTTCGGTCTGAAATGGTCGAAACACAGGTCCAATAAAAGAATGTCACTGACTTTGTTTCATTATGTTATACTTACACCTTCAGTTGTAGTACAGTTCTTTCTCTTTCAGTTTGTTGGCTTAGCTACTATATCCAAGTTACGGACTTCACAGAAAAATGAAGGGTGGTAGTTTTTAGTGTGTAGGGTAGGGTCTTCAAAAGTTGGTGGAAAGCTTGTGCTACTAAATCAGAATCTCTAGAGATGAAATCTATGCTACTGTTTTTTTTTTTTTTTTTAACGAGTTCTCCAGTGACTTTGATGTGCAGTGAAGTTTGGGACCATTGTCAAGAGCAGTGGTCTCTAAAGTGGATTGTATGTAAGCTTACCCATGAGGTTGAGAAATACGATCTCCAAAAGAAACTCTGTACCCGGGGTGCCTGGGTGGCTCAGTTATCAAGCGTCTGCCTTTGGCTCAGGTCATGATACCAGGGTCCTGGGATCGAGCCCCTCATCGGGCTCCCTGCTCAGCCAAGAGCCTGCTTCTCCCTCTCCTTCTCCCTCTGCTGCTCCCCCTACTTGCGCTCTCTCTCTGTCAAATAAATAAAATCTTTAAACAGAAAAAAAAAAAAAAAAAGAAACTCTGTACCCATTAGCAGCCACTCTCAATTCCCTTTGAGAAAAGGATAGTCCTTGGCAACCACTTTCTGTCTTTATAGATTTGCCTCTTCTGGACTTCTCATGTCAGTGGAATCATACAGTATGTAGCCTTTTGTGTCTGGCTTCTTTCACCTAGCATGATATTTTCAGAGTTCACAAAACTTCACTCCTTCTTATGGCTGAATAATATTCCATTGTAATGGCTATACCACATTTCATTAAATCCATTGATCAGATGATGGACATCATCTGGATGATGGATACTATTATGGATACTGCTATTGATACTATTATGGATACAGAGCTATTATGGATACTGCTCTGAGCATTCGTACACAAGTTTCTGCATGGACTTAACATTTTCAGTTCTCTTGATACATATGGAATTTCTGGGTCATATGATAACTCTTTTTAATTTTTTATGGAATTGCCAAAGTATTTTTCCAAGTGGTTGCGCCATTTTACATTCTTCTCAGCAATGTATGAGTTTCCATTTTCCACATGCTCACTGATATTTGTTACTGTCTTTTTTTATTGTTACCCTATGGGGTATGAAGTATCTTTCTGTGTTTTTGATTGCAGTTTCCTGCCGATTTATGGTATTGAGCAGCTTTTCATGTGCTTATTTTTTTTTAAAGATTTATTTATTTATTTTGAGAGAGTGAGAATGAGAGAGAGAGAGCGCACATGAGAGGGCGGAGGGCCAGAGGGAGAAGCAGGTTCCTCACTGAGCAGGGAGCCTGATGTGGGACTCGATCTCGGGACTCCAGGATCATGACCTGAGCCAAAGGCAGTCGCTTAACCAACTGAGCCACCCAGGCGCCCTTTTCATGTGCTTATTGGCAGATTATATTATTTACAGTATTTTGTACTGAGATTGGGAGTGTCTCTGAGAAATATATAGTACATAGAGGTAGAAAAGTTATTGAACTTTTGGGGTGCCTGGGTGGCTCAGTCAGTTAGGTGTCTGCCTTTGGCTCAGGTCATGATCCTGGGGTCCTGGGATTGAGCCCCACATCAGGCTCCCTGCTCAGCCAGGAGTCTGCTTCTCCCTCTCCCTCTGCCCCTCCTCTGTGCTCTCTCTCTCTCTCTCAAATATATAAATAAAATTTGTAAAAAAAAAAAAATTACTGAACTTAAAGATGTTTTACCTTTTCCTTTATTGAGAATAATTTTTTTTAAGATTATATTTATTTATTTGACAGAAAGAGACACAGTGAGAGAAGGAACACAAGCAGGGGGGAGTGGGAGAGGGAGAAGCAGGCCTCTCATGGAGCAGGGAGCCCGATGTGGGGCTTGAGCCCAGGACCCTGGGATCATGACCTGAGCTGAAGGCAGACACTTAATGACTGAGCCACCCAGGCACCCCGAGAACAATTGTTTTAAGTTTTCTTACTTTGCCTAATATTTTCCTTCTTATCATTCATGTATATATCATATGAATAAATATATATATATGCTGGTACGGCTTTTTTTTTTTTTTTTAACCAGTAGAGCTGTACAAACAAGCATGCTTATAGGTCACTGGATTAGAGGTTGCTCTTGTGTAACATATGGTAAGATGTCTTTCAAAGGTGTCATTGCAAGCCATCTTTATGAAGAGGTCTGTTAAGATGATCCTTTTTCTCAGATTTTTTTGTTACATGGTATAGAAATGCTTTGAAGGGGGGCACCTGGCTGGCTCAGTCGGTAGAGCATGTGGCTCTTGATCTTGGGGTTTTGAGTTTGAGCCCCACATCGGGTGTAGAGATTATTTTTAAAAAAGGGAAATTGGAGAACCACTTAGAATTGGCTAGGGTCTAGAGCCAGCATTTGCAGAACAGTATTAGAGAGGGACTTGATTCTGGTGACAAGTGACACGCATCCTTGAGCCAAGCAAGGCAACCTGCTTTCTGAGCCAACCCAATGGAGGAAAAGAGAAACTAACCGTTTTTATTTATATTCATTCTTTTTCAACTAAAATTTGTGTGCCCACTATGCACAAGGCACCATGAGATGCTACAGATAGAATGATGTAAA
This sequence comes from Callorhinus ursinus, assembly GCF_003265705.2. Classification (NCBI taxonomy): domain Eukaryota; kingdom Metazoa; phylum Chordata; class Mammalia; order Carnivora; family Otariidae; genus Callorhinus; species Callorhinus ursinus. Next base: position 22,568,603 of record NW_027397101.1, read on the forward strand.
GGACAGACCTCGTTCTTAATCCCTGGGAAGCTCTCATTCTAAGTTGGGGGCCCGGAGCAAATGGACATTTAACCATTCATGGTACGCCTCCTAGTTTGCAGTTGTGATAAGTTGTACGGAGGAGGATTATGAATTGCTTCGGAATAAGTTGTGTAATTGAAGGTAATTTCAGGTAATCTAAGAATGCTAGTAAAACTTCTGTAATTAGTGAGATCTTTTCTAGTTAATAATGAAGTTAAATGATTGGTTTCTGTTTCTCCTTTATGAAATTTCCTTATCCCTTAAGTTTGTGTCCTCTCTTTGCCCCAAAGCATCCCTTTCTATTTGAGCATTATAACTGACTGTAAATATTTGCTTCGCATGTTTGTGCTCCTGTGAGCTACTTTGGGGAGGTAATAGGCTCTTTTTATTTCTCTCTAGTCCTAGTTCTTAACAGAAGGGTTGGCCTATTAGGAGATTTGAACGCCAGCTTGTTTACGAGACACTCTGAATTGTCCAGGAAGGTTATGATTTCACATTCTATTCCACTCCCTCAATGAATTTTTGTTTTTTAGAATATATATGTTGAGTGTTTAAAGTGTTTTTTATTGCACGGCATATTTGTTGCTCAAAAATCAAAAAACACAGGGCACCTGGGTGCTCAGTTGGTTAAGCGACTGCCTTCGGCTCAGGTCATGATCCTGGAGTCCTGGGATCGAGTCCCACGTCAGGCTCCCTGCTCAGCGGGGAGTCTGCTTCTCCCTCTGACCCTCCCCCCTCTCATGTGCTCGCTCTCTCTCTCTCTCTCTCATTCTCTCTCTCAAATAAATAAATAAAATCTTTAAAAAAAATAAAAAAACACAGATACGCAAAACGAGAAACAAAAAAGCACCTATAAAGTCACTATCCAGAGATAAATCTAACTTAAGCAACTTGCCATATATAATTTTGTGCCTTTTTATATATATGTATGGCTGTATACCTACAGATATTTTAACAGATGAGAGTGTATTGAGCATACTATTTAGCATACAAAATGTATTCTTTTTTTTTTTTTAAGATTTTATTTATTTTTCAACAGAGAGAGACAGCGAGAGAGGGAACACAAGCAGGGGGAGTGGGAGAGGGAGAAGCAGGCTTCCCACTGAGCAGGGAGCCCGATGCGGGGCTCGATCCCAGGACCCTGGGACCATGACCTGAGCCCAAGGCAGACACTTAATGACTGAACCACCCAGGCACCCACAAAATGTATTCTTAATGTATTGTGTGCATCTCTTTCTGGCAATATGTATACACATACTTTAATGCCTACATAGTATCTTATTGTACATTACATGTATCATACTTTTACCAATCTTTTATTGATGGGTATTTTGTTTCTGATTTTTTACCCGCATATTCAGAGCTGTGATGATCGTCCTTAGAGCTAAACCTTAACATACATAGCTAATTATTTCCTTTGAATAAGTTTTTAGAAATGGAATTGCTAGCCCAAGGGTGTGTATTACCATCCATAAAGATTTCCCCCTTTTATTTTGTTTGTTTTTGTTTTTTGATTTCTCCCTTTTTAACTCTGACCAGCATTATATGGGAGTGTTGCTTTCCCTGTACTTTTTTCTACATAGGATATGAATTTTTCACATATATCTTTAGTTACTTTGGAAAATATGGTTGATCATTGTAATGTTATTCTTTTATTTACGCACTAAATGTGAGCCTTTTGCAGCTGCTAACAGAGGTAGGCATTACTGATGATTTGGTGACAGCTGAGAATAAAGCATATGATACATTGTAATAAATGGGAGAACACAAGGAGATCTCAAACATTATTATTATTACTGCAATAAAAATTCTACATTGACATTTACTTTCTTTCTTGTAGTGTATGCGTGGGGGAGTTGTGGGAAGGAAAAGTGGGAAGGCCTCCAACCCTTGTACACTCAAGTAGACGCTTCTGGGTCGCCCCCTGGGACTTCAGGCTAGGATGTCGCTATTCGGTGATCGTGTTGGGTGCTCTCTCCTTAGCCTCCTGTGCCCCGTCTAGACGTTCGTGGTTACACTAGGTTTCTGAGAATCAAAACTTCAGAGGCCACTGCAGAGAAATGCATACTCACTCCTGTGTGGAGGTTCTACTCCTGTCTGACCTTCTTCCCCTCACCTGGAGGGTAGGCTGCAGAGGGACAAAGGATTCGTCCACATCGCCTCTATTTCCCTTTCATCACATGTAAAAGGAAAGCCAACCCAGGAGGAAACAGTCAACCTCCTGGTGTTCCTCTTTTCCTTCCGCGGGGCCATGTTCGCTTCAGCCCCTCCCTTGAGCAGCTGTAAGTCCACTACAAATGAGTGAAGAGAAAAGAGCGTGAAGGAGAGACAAGAGCTTTTATAAAAATCTCTTTACTTCTTCCGCTCTGCCTGGGAGCATTCTCCAAACAATGGGATGGGAGTTTTACGGGAAGCACAGCCAATTAGATGAAGCAGATGCCAAATGAACACCCTATGCATCCATACTCCTCAGACCCAGAAAAGGTGTTGATTCAAGTAGAAAGCTGAGTGATGAGCATGGAAGTAGAATTCTGATGAAGCACAGTCAGCCCCGTGCTGGAAAATGGATAGGGGTCTCATGTCTGGTCCATCTTTAGAAAATTACCCAAGGTAAAGAGTTAAAACTGGAATGTAATCTTTTTTTTTTAAGATTTTATTTTTAAGTAATCTCTACACCCAACCTGGGGCTCAAACTCAGAGTCGCATGCTCCACTGACTGAGCCAACCAGGTGCCCCCAGAATATAATCTTAATACTGATGCCAAAAGTAAACATTGGCTGAGCCCTTACCCCTTGCCCAGTACTATCCTAAGTCTTAAAACAAAAATCGTCAGAGTAACCTTGTGAGGTTGGTATTAGTGCTGTGATGGCTAATTTTATGTGTTAATTTGACTGATGTATGGGATGCCCAGATAACTGATAAAACACATTATCTTTGGGTGTGTCTGCGAGGGCGTTTCTGGTAAAGATTAGCATTCGAATCAGTAGACTGACAAAAGGGATCCTCCCTCATGAATATGTGAGCTGCATCATCCAATCCATGGAGGGCTGGGAGTGGAACCAAAAGGCAAAGAATGCGCAAATTCTCTTCTTAAGCTGGGACAACCGTTGCCCCCTGTCTTTGAACATCAGGGCTCCTGGTTCTCGGGCCTTCAGACTCTGAGACTTCTCACTCCCCGGTTCTCGGACCTATGGCCTTGGACTGAATTATACCATCAGCTTTCCTGGTTCGTCAGGTTGCTGACAGCAGATTGTAGTAACTCTCTCTTCTCTCTCTCTCTCTCTCTCTCTCTCTCTCTCCATCCATCCATCCATCCATCCATCCATCCATCCATCCGACTATCTATAACCTCCGATTGGTTCTGTGCCTCTGGAGAATCCTGACCAACACAAACACTATCCTTCATTTTACAGATGAGGAAACTGAAGTTAATACAGCTAATTAGTGGCAGGGGCGAGGTTTGAACCTAGAGTTGGGGGATACCAAAATATTTGTTCCCCTGGTGCAAGTAGGACCACACTAAATCTAAACTTTTTTTTTTTTTTTTTGGTAAAAAGTTCTGAGACAAAATTCACACACAGTACAATTCACCCATGTAAAGTTCATAATTTGATGGTATGTATATTCAGAGATAATCATCACCATGGTCAAGTTTAGAACATTTTCATCACCCCGCAAAGTAACTGTACCCTTTAGCTGTCACCCCCACATTAACTCCATCCCTCCCCCGCTCACCCCCCACCCTCCATCCTATACAACCGATAATCTACTTCCTGGCTCTATAGATTTGCCTGTTTTCTGTTTCATATAAATGGCGTCCTACAATATGTGGTATTTTGTGACTGGCTTCTTTCATACAGCATAATGTTTTCAAGGTTCATCCATGTTGTAGCATGTTAAATCTACACTCTTTTGGTACCACTGGCTATTATTTCCTTTGAGACCCTACAGGAAGCTCTTGAGTCCATCTGCTCAGAATTTTTCCAGCTTTGTGCAGTATTATTTTCCTGGCATGTGTTTATGGGTTGTATAGTTATCACCAGCCATATATTTATTTGATGTGCTGGGAATAGCTGTTAATTCCTAGCTTATGCTTTGTAGCAGGAGGAGCAATCCTGCCTGGCAGTGAGGATGTTTAAGGAAACCTTTGGAATTATATTAGGTTTCCCAGGTGTGGTGGAAGCCAAAATGTTTGGCTCCCATTTTGTAGGGGAAGAACAGCTATCGTAAACTTTCAGATTTCCCTGTAAAATATTAATTTAGGCGGGTGGAAGGAAGAAACATAAATCTCACTTTTTACCAAAGAATGACCACTTTGCCAAATGTCATTTTAAAAATACACTAATTTTGGTGTCATATGAAAATAAATCTTTTTTTTTTTAAATCTTTATGCAAGCTATAGGGAAATGGGAGAATCAAATAAATTTTAACTGTAGAAAAATGATTGAGGCCCAAATGCATAAAATGGATATATATTTCTTTTAAAATATGACTCAAGTATTATATGTATGTAGTAGGAAAGTCATAAATTATAACTGAGGGAAAGATTAAAAATCACCTCTAAGCCACAGGTATAGAACAAAAAAAGAGATCATACTATGTTAGAGCGATGTGTTATATATTCTTTTGTAATCTGTTCTTTCAGCTAGCAGTTTACCATGAGCACCAAGTCATGTTAGTAATCTACTTGTGCATTGACTTGTGTGAGCACATGGCTATATTTCCTGTTGTGGGATACTTAAATTATTTACTGATTTGTTTTGATTTTTTTTTTTATATTGTAAACCACACTGTGATCAGTGTTTTTTGTGTCTTAATCTTTATTATTTAGCAGATGTACATTTCTGATACAAATGGACAATTAGGTTTGAGAAGAATTTGGGGGGTTAGCATTGCATTTCTATATTCTTATTTTTTTTCCCAAAGATTTTAATTTATTTGAGAGAGAGCACAAGCCAGGGGGAGGAGCAGAGGGTGAGGGAGAAGCAAAGTCCCTGCTGAGCAGGGAGCCCAGGTAGGGCTTGATCCCATGATTCCCAGATCATGACCTGAGCCAAAGGCTTAACCGACTGAGCCACCCAAGTGCCCCTATATTCTCTCTCTCTCTCTCTCTCTCTCTCTCTCTATATATATATATAAATTTATCCTTGCTTATCCTCTCTGTCTCTCTCTCTCTTTCAAATAAATAAATCTTTAAAAAAAAAAAAAAAGAGGGAAGATGAGGTATGGTGACATTTGGAATTTTCCCTTTTTTGGCAACCCATGCCTGGTTGTAAGTAGCCCATTGGTCAGTTCGGGCCTATTGCTGTTTTGAGGTGGGTCCTCCGATAGGCCCATCTCTATTCAGCCTGGGGATCACTGTGACCCTTTCTGCATTCCATCACTCAAGCCTATTTGCCTAAAAGTAGCCTCTGCACTTTCTTGTGGTGCCCTTTGTTTCCTCATTGTCTTAATATTCCTTCCCGTGGAGTTGGACCCTTGAAAATCAATGATCTGGGGCGCCTGGGTGGCTCAGTCGTTAAGCGTCTGCCTTCGGCTCAGGTCATGATCCCAGGGTCCTGGGATCGAGCCCCGCATCGGGCTCCCTGCTTTGCAGGAAGCCTGCTTCTCCCTCTCCCATTCCCCCTGCTTGTGTTCCCTCTCTCGCTGTCTCTCTCTGTCAAATAAATAAATAAAATCTTAAAAAAAAGAAAAAAATCAACGATCTATCTGCTCTCTCCCCCAGCAATTGTAGCTTCTTTTCTTGAAAAGTTCCTTTACCATTGCTGGAGTGCTGATGTTTTTCTGGATTTTCTGGTATAATTATTCAGGTGCAAAGTAGACTGCTGAGAATAATTTAAGAAGACATTAATAGCTCATTTAGACTCGTGGAGTTCTCGCATATAATTTCAATTTTTGAACTCCTTGGTGTTTGCCGAGGAGTGGTTTCGATTTGCTCTCTCTCGGGAGACTTGAGTCCAGGGAGTAGCATTTACAGTTTGCAATGAAGAATTCATTCAAGCTGCAGTGTACAGACTGGGGCACACGAGGAATTGGAAGACATTCTATGGGAGAGGCCAGTGTGGTTAGTTTTAGGTGAGGACATTGCCAGATCTTCACCCTCACTGTACTCTTCCCCCAGCATTTATCTGCCTGAAATCATGCCGTGTCTCCTTTTCCAACTCTCCAGAACGGCCTTCTCGGCACTGTATAAAAGGATGGCCTATTTCTGCTTACTGTAAATATTTCTTAGGTCATTTTCTGAGGTGTGAAACCTCTAGGGCATCAACCAAAGGGACGGTTCATAATACTGATTTTAAGGACGCATTTCTTAATTAAGTCACCATTCCTCTCTTCTACACAAGTCGTGCCATTTCTGATGCTTCGCCGTTTTTTGGTTTTCTTTCTTACCCCTTATGTGTACTGATTACCCATATTTGCAGTATATATGTGTTGTCCTCATCAGTGGTGCTCTCGTGATGCAGCAGCAGAGTGGAGTGGTTAGTTACAGGATGGGTGGCCCTCTAAGCCTAAAACATTCACTCTCTGGTGCTTGACAGAAAAATCTCCAGCCCTGTTCTCGCCAGCATTCTCTACTTCCAGTTCACACCATTCATTCGTTCAACACTTTTTTAATTTTTTTGAGGGGCGTACCTTTATATGCCAAGCACTGTGCTAGCTACTGCATTTGTCGGGAAGGAAAAGCGGTTTGTACTTGTTAAAACCTTTTGAAGGGGAGCCATTTTCGTCGTAATTCAGTGGCTTTTTTGCACGAAAGAACAAATAATTCCTAAAGAAGGCCTGCCAAATTCTTGTTCTCTCGCGCTCGTAGATTACAGGTGTTGCCTTCAGTTTCCATTAAACAGGAGCATGTTTGTTTCTTTGGGAAGGTTTCCCAGGTACGGGTCTTCCTTGTTATCAGGAGGTTGTAGATGAATCTTTTTGAGTCATTCAGGCATGTAAGACTGATCTTCACTATTGTTACCCACAAGGAATTCATCAGTTGGGTTATCCTCAAATCTGTGGATACCCAGAGCGGGTGGAGGAGGATAGAAGAACCATTTTGTGAACGTGAACGTGAACGTGGAATCAGGCTACATTTCAGTAATGGCAGCATTGGTTATTGAGAAATGTTTTCATGGAGCTCCATCATTGTAAAAGGGGACTGAACTCAGTAGGTATTTCTAAAAGCTTCATCTGTGCCATTTAGAATTGTTCTGTAAAGTGTTTTTAGAGCCTCTGTAGTGATTGCTTAATTTATGCATTATTTTTGATGCCTAGCTTGTTGGTTTTTCAGTATGTAATGACACTAAACTGTTTCTCAAGCTCTTTCTACAGTGCACTCATATAGTCCCTTTCGCCCTTTCCAAAATTTAGATAGGGGATATTTTACTCCTGTTGGTGGTAGATACTGAGTTTGCTTGGCTTTCCGTTCTGGGTCTGCTGAGCAACTTTTTAGCAATTTGACTTTTTTTTAAATTTTGAGCTATTTTGATTGAATTTCTCTTATTTTTCTTTACTACCTTGAAATCGAACCTCCATTTATCTGCACAGTGGAAAGGACTGACCTTTAAAAAAAAAAGATTCCCTCTGGTTATTTGGCGGGGAGGGAATAAAGCACTAATCATTTTGTTATCAAAGGATATTTCTGACACATTCTTACTGTGAGTTTGCTAGTGCAGGCCAGAAGAATGTCCAACAGGAAGTAGTTAATTAATCCGGACAGAATCTAGCAAAACTGAAAAGTGAGCGCCCCTTCAGGGAGCTCTTTGTGTCATTCTTTCTGTTCATGCCGAGAAATCAGTGGAGTTTGCATCAGAAGATACTGTTCCCTATAGGGAGGTAGCTCGGAAAGCTGCAACTTCTCATGTGGGGGAATAAAAGAGAAACTTAAAATCCCTGGCCACTGAGTAGCGAGTCCCTTGGGTGGCTTGATAGCCTAGATCAGTCTGTTTAATAAATGCCTCCCTGTTGTTGCTTGTGTCACTTACACAGTCCTAAGCCCCTTCTATTCAGATACTAGAATTATCAGTCTGCACTACAAACTGCCAGTTTTCCAGAAATACAGCATAATTCAAAAGGTCTCTGTGGTGGCTCTTTTGGAGATGGCATAGAGAGGTTAGGGATTAATATGAGGGCAGAAAGTACAAATATTTTTTGATTTACTGAGCCACAGTTTGGAATTTAGATACGTGCTTCTACGTTATTTGCCATGTACAGGACAGAAACTGAGCAACCGTAATAGAAAGTCATTGGAATTACTGTCCTTTCGATTATAAAGGACTTTTAAAAAGGCAACTCAGTACTTATTTCAGTTATTTTTCTCTGACACTGCCTTGGTCATAAACTAGTCTCAGACCATGAAAGGACTGCAAAAATACTTAAATAAACCTGTGCTGGTCATTTTTTTTTTATACTTATAACCTTTAACCCCATATTATTAGGGTAAGAAAGTGTTATTTTTCTCATTGTTCCTGCCCCGTTGATTGTGTCTGCTTAAACTCCCTTGTAACCCCCATTCTTGTATTTTGGTAACAGAAGCATCCTGTTTTATGAATTGTGTGTGCTGAATTAGCTCAAGAGGACTTCACTGCATGATGATGACTTGAGTCCTTTAATTTTGAAGGCAGTTTCTTTTACCTTCATTATGAAAAGGGCAAATAAGGCAGTTTTCCTTGCCCGAGGGTTTTTCTTAAAAGCTTCCCCTCTCTTGGAAGAAAGCATCAGGACAAAAGGAGTAGGCTGTTCCCAGGAATTTCTAGAAATAGCTTTTGGAAGCAAAATTAGAAGATAGCCCTCTGTTCCTATGTGAAGGAGCAAAGTCGTTCTTACGGCATAAGAATTAGACGCAAAGGCTTTGATTCTTTGGGGATTCGTGATTTTCTCCCCACTGGTTATAACAGCAATGACCTTCTTTTACAGGATGTGAAGCACGTTTGCATACAGTCGTCTCAACATTGCCTTTACTGGTAACCTTGTGCTGTATAGAGCGGGTGTTGCTACTATTATTTCCGTTTTGCAGCTGGGGAAACAGATTGAAGGAGATTAATGACTTTGCCGGAGTCACTCAGCTACCAAATGGGAGAGCCTGGGGTTTTTGACTCCAGTCATGTGCTCTTTCGAGTGTACCACGCTGCCCAGGGTCTTTCCTCTTAATCTGTGCCGTTTAGTGTTGCTAAGATTCTAGGGGAACAATGACGGGGCGAAGGTGTCCTTCTCCCCGAGAAACACAAATGGCAATAAAATACGCATAATGTAAGCACTTAGAATGGGATGTATTCTCCAAAACTCATAGACAAACTGAGCAACGTGTTCTGAGTAATATGTACGTAAATATTCATATGCTATAATGTGCTTAATGTGTAGGTGTTCTATTTAATTTCATTCATATATTCTTGTTTCTTTTGCCCTTACTAGTGAATGATGGATTCAGTATTATAGGCTGATAGTTTCCTCAGACCTTTAAGATGTTATTGCATGGTCTCTGGTCTTGTTAATTTTGGTCTGTTGTTATTCTAAACTGTTCCTTTGTAGACAGTCTCTGTTTTTTTTTTAATTTTTTTAAAAACGATTTTATTTCCTTATTTGTCAGAGAAAGCAAGAGAGCGCACAAGTGAGGGGGCGGGGCAGGGGGCGGCAGGCAGAGAGAGAAGCAGGCTCCCTGCTGAGCAAGGAGACCGATGTGGGACTTGATCCCAGGACCCTGAGATCATGACCTGAGCCGAAGGCAGACACTTAACTGACTGAGCCACCCAAGCGTCCCAACAGTCTCTATTTTTTGATAGTCTCTTTTTTTTGCCTATTTAGCTTTGATATCTCTTTGCTTTTGGTGCTAAACAGACATCTTATAATGTATATAGACATAAGCTTATTTTTATTTCTCTTGCTGATGACTTAGAGAATTAATGCCTTTCTCTGACTTTGGAAATTCTTAGCCACTATTTTTTTAAGTGGTTCTTTTTTTATTTCTGTTCCTGTTTTTTATTTTGAAATAATTTTAAACTTACAGAAAGGTTTCAAAAAATAATACAGAGAGACATATACATAGAATGGCATATTATTTAGCAATGAAAAAGACTAAATACCAATACATACTACGCATTGGATGAACTTTAAAAGCAATATGCTAATTGAAAGAAGCCCATAATAGAAGACCATATATTGTATTATTTCCTTTCTAGAAAAGGTCTAGAAAAAGCAAATTTATACAGACAGAAAGTAGATTTATGGTTGCCTAGGATTGGGTGGGCTGGGGGGAAATGAGGGATGAATGATCAAATTGATTGTGATGATGGTCATGCAACTTTGTATCATACTGAAAACCATCGAGTTGTACACTTTAGGTGAATTGTAGCACAACCATCCAATCTAAGAAATTAACATTGGTGTAATGCTATGAACTGAATTATGGACTTTATTCAGGCTTCATAGTTTTCCCACTAAAGTCCTTTTTCTGTTCCAGGATCCAATCCAGAGTCTCATGTTGCACTGAGTTGTCAAGTTACCTAGTTCTTCCCATCTGTGCCACTTCCTCAGTCTTCTCTACTTTTCACGATGCTGATCCTTTCGAAGAGTCCTAGTTAGGTCTTTGGTAAAATGTCCTTCGATTTGGGTGTATGTAGTGTTTCCTCATGATTAGATGGAGCTTATGCATTTTTTTGACAAGAATACTCCAGAAGTAGTATTTCTCAGTGTATCTTATCAGGAGTACATGGAGTTGATATGTTTTATTACTGGTGATATTAACCTTCATCACTTGGTGATGTTAGCCTCAATTACTTGGTTAACGGGTTTCTCCACATCACAGTTACTGTTCTTTCTTCTGTAATTAACCCATTTTTGGAGGAGATACCTTGAGACTATCTAGTTGTCCTGTTTGCCCTCACACTTTTGCCCCCTAATTTTAACATCCACCAACAGATCTTGTCTGTGACAATTATTCCTCTGGTGTTTGTCTATTGGTGATTTTTTTCCTTTCATTGCTTCTACATTTATCAATCGGAATTTTTCTGTAAGGAAGAGCTGTTCCTTCTTTCTTATTTATTTATCTATTTCTGCCTCTGTGGACTTAGGGGTTTTTATTTGACCATTGGGAACACTTTGAGATTGGCCCCTATGTCCTTTCAACAAGTCCACATCCATTTTTGAACACTTCCCTACTTCTGGCAGCATAAGATGCTCCAAACTTAAGTTATATTTTTCTTAGTCCAGTCCTGGAATCAACCCCTTCTCTCAGGGCCCTTCTCAAATGAATCTCCTTTAGGAACTCTTGATAAATATCAGAAAGACCACCTCTTATTGCTACTACCTGACTTTGAATTTCTTTTTATGTTTTATAACTCTAATCTCTCTGGTCTATATTTAGGATAACTTTCTATCTCTTGGGTTAATAATTTCAGTAATTATATTCTTCATTTCTGGAGATCTTATTTGGTTCTTTTCCAGATTTGGTTCTTCTTTTCCATCATGCCGTATTCTTTTACTGGCAATTAAATGCCTTGTCTGAAATCTTTTTAATTCTTAGAAGTACTTTTGTGTTGCTGTTCTGTTATCTGAAGGTCTTAGAAGGTTAGTCCTGCTGTTTCTTGTTTTTGTTGATTTTTTCATGTTGGACTGTGCCATAGTTTTTTGAAAAATTTTTTATCATGAACTCCTTTTTAGAGGAGATTATTTTATTTCATTTTTCTCTGTGAACCATTTTGGGTTGTGCTTTATAGGAATATCCTTTGGGAGTGATCCAGATGCCCCCTAGCTCACTGCTGTGTTTTATGTTAGTGTCTCAGCTCAGTGGTTTTTAGTCCAGCCATTACGCTAAGGAGTCCGCTCTTTTGAAGGTGCTAGTTTTTTGTGTGGGTTTTTTTTTTTCTTTTAAGTTTATGTATTTTATTTTAGAGAGAGAGCATACACAAGTGGAGGGAGCAGAGGGAGAGGGAGAGAGAGTCTTAAGCAGACTCCCACTGAGAATAGAGGCCACCGGGGGGGCTTTATCTCAGGACCCTAAGAACATGACCCTGAGATCAGTACCTCGATCGAGATCACTACCTGAGCTGAAACCAAGAGTTGGACACATAACCAACTGCATCACCCAGGCACCCTGAGGGTCTCAGTTCCAACTTCCTGCCTTCTGTAGGGATAAAGGCAGTGTCTCCTCTTTTCCCGTGGACATTGAAACACAAGCTATTAGGTTATGGAAACTGACAACTTTCTTACAGTCCCTCAGTGTAGTAATTTGCCTCTTTGTTTCTGGCACTAGGTAATTAACACCACCACCCTCTCCCCATGCTCCCACCCCTACCTTTTTTCCTTCCCAGCTCAGCTATATAGAGCAGAATTTCCTTCTTTATTAGTCACTTCAGGTGTGGCCCATCACATTCCTAGAGCCAGAAGTCAATTTGTTTTTTGAACAGACAAGTGATTGGGTAATGAACAGTAGAGGCAGAACAAGCCCGTAAAGGCCAGGACCATGAGCCTGACTAATCTGATATAATTCAATAGATTGTACGGGTCACGAGGGTAGTGGATCAGATCCACAGGGTTCCAGGAGATGGATATAGCAAGATGGTAGTAGATTAAATTCAAGGAGCCCTCAGGGCCAGGAGATCTCTGCCATGTAGTGTCAAGAATAGCCCAGGGTTGGGAAGGTCCAAGAAAGCAGCCTTCTTTACTAGAGGCTTCCCTGCTTCTGATTATGGGGGCAAGCCTAGGTTTATAAGTATTCCCTGCAGGTATACCTTGCTCCCATCTAAGGCCACACTTGCGGCTGTGGTTCTGAAATAGCTTCTCATGGTCCATATGTACAGTACCATTTTAGGCCTTCGCTTTCAAACTTTCTAGAAAGGAGACTTTTTTAAAAAAGTTCTGCGAATCCTTGAATAAACTTGGAGGATGTAGCCTTCCTGCCCACCCAGCCCCTACGGAAAGGGCAAGGCCCTTTTTTTTTTTTTTTTAAGATTTTATTTATTTATTTGACAGAGAGAGAGAGCACGAGCAGGGGGAGCAGCAGAGGGAGAGGGAGAAGCAGACTCCCCACTGAGCAGAGAGCCCAGCCCAATGCAGGACTCAATCCCAGAACCTGAGCCGAAGGCAGACGCTTAACCAACTCAGCCACCCAGGCGCCCCGCCCTCCTTTTTTTAATGTTACTTTTTATTCACCTGGGTCTTTAGTTGCAAAACCTTCCCCTTCCCGATTCGTTCTCCAGGTTCATTTTTTGTTTGTTTGTTTGACAGAGAGACACAGTGAGAGAGGGAACACAAGCAGGGGGAGTGGGAGAGGGAGAAGCAGACTTCCCGCGGAGCAGGGAGCCTGATGCGGGGCTCTATCCCAGGACCCTGGGATCATGACCTGAGCCGAAGGCAGACACTTAACAACCGAGCCACCCAGGCGCCCTCTCCAGGTTCTTTTAATTCTTTTATTCTCCATCTCAGATTTAACATTCTCAGGTTCCAGTACCATGAATAGTTGATAAGTACTGATAATCTGTTATATTCTTAGTACCATGCTAGGTGATTGGGGAATGAGAACTATGAGACATGATCATTATCTTCAAAGAACTTAATATCTACTTGAGGAGACAACTTACGTTCACGAAAATCGTGAATAATACTAGACAGTGTATAATTAAATGCTAAATTGGATGGTGCAGAGCTTTAAGTGTTAGACGGTGGAAGAAAGACAGGGATAAAAGGGGGGCTTGAACGGTAAGAGAAAGCTTAATTGTGGAATCGGGGTTTCAACTGGGTCTTGAAACCCCCTCCGTTGGAATCAGATGGGCATTTAAAGTGAAGAGAAAGCGTGAACAATTAGTGAGTACACTGAGCATGAGATTTGGGGGAAATGTTTGAGGCTCTGTATGTGTTGGGGGGACCAGTGAGACATAGGAATTAACGAGGTTGGGTGACTGCTTTGACTCTGGCTCTAAGACCACCAGAAGATTCTTGCAAAGGTCGCATTTTCATTTTGATTGTTCCCCAGCTCAGAAACCGCTAGAGGCTTCCTCTTCTTTTTTGATTCTGATTCAAACTCATTTTGGGATCCTAGGTCCTCTCTGATCTGTCAGCCTTCCCTCACTGGTACTTTGCATACCAGTTTTGCGCCTACAACACGCTTTCTGTGTGTTTTGACCTATGCTTTCCACTTGCTCAGGGAGTATCTACCTGATTTCTGTCTGTTCCTTCTTCTAGTCCCACCTCTAGGCTTCCTGGCTCTTGATGTTCTCTCTGACCCCCACGCCCAGACAGCACTTTAGTCCTTGGTTCCTCCTGAAACTCTTTGCTTTTGAACACAGTTTAAAATTCAATCATATACCTTTTGCTTCCTGATAATTTAGAATTATATACATTCTCTTCCTTTTCAGTAGGTGCTAAATTCTTTGAGATGTTAGGTTGTGTTTTATATTTCATTGTTCCTCTTGGTACTTTATGCCACTCTGGGCATATACTCAATGTTGAATTGATAGCTTTGAAAGAATTCGTTTATCTTTTGATTGCAAATACCGATGATTTGTAATATTAGTGCTACTTTGTATAAACATGCCTACTGACATGCCTGTCACACAGTATTCCCCAAATGTGAATTCGATAGAAAGTTGTAGTGGGTCCCAAGCCAAAGAACACTTTTCTGCTGTTTCATGGGAAGAAGAAAATAAGAGCAAAAGCATCAAATCCAAGTGTTTGAGATACTCCTTCTGCGGTTTCCTCTTCAAGCCTCTCCTTAATCTGTGTCCTTAAGTATATATTATTCATTTATCTTTGACATTTTTTCACTTACTTCCTTATGTAGTTTTTCCTAAGTAATTTATGTTTGTAGATAGAGATAAATTGTCTGCATTAATTGAAGCTTAAGAGAAGAGATGGGAGTATTTTAGAAAGATTGATCCTTGTTAAACTCAATCTAATTGATCTCTGTTGGCACTCTTCTTGCCTGAAGTTTAAAATGTTAATAAAGTATCTCTAAGTGAAGAAATCATCTGTTGTAGTTGGAATCAAATTTAAGAAGACATTTGATTCTCCAGAAAATCAGATAGTAAAATGAACTAAGAACACTTGGTTTAGAAAATTGGGTCGGAAAAAAAAAAAAAAAAATTGGGTCGAGTTAAAAAAAACATTTTTGTTGGGCTGTAGTTTTATTTTGTCATTTAACAGCCTCTTAAAGAATCTGAAGTGACTTTTAAAGCAAAGTTTTAAAGTATTTTATTTATTTGGTTAGTTAGGTTAGTTAGTAAGCTCTCTGCCCAACCTGGGGCTTGAACTTACAACCACCCAGATCAAGAGTTGCTCACTCTACCAGCTGAGCCAGCCAGGTGCCCAAATTATTATTTTACATAATACAGCTCTTCTCCTGCCTCCTTGAAATGTTTGTAAGATGATTTGAGCATGTTCAATTTATATATATTAACATCTCAATTTTCCGAATGCTGACACAATTTCAGCAGGCCTGAAAAACTACAAAAGCTGCAGATACCTGCCTTTAGAAATGTTCTAACATTATCTTACCCTTTGTTTCAGAGAATGGTTCTTCAACAACATACATAGCTAATCTAACTCGCTTGTGCGCAGGGGCATGCTTGCACGCGTACACGTGGGAGAGTTTTAGTTCCTTGGTTAGCAAAATAAAGTAGTAAAGAAGCTGTCATGTGAGTCAGGCTGGATCTTCTTCAACCACAGTTTATATTGGTTTAAATCATTTCTTTTGAGGAGTGATACCTTACCAAGTCTTACCTTCTGGGAATGTTCTTGTTCTTTTTTGGTTTCCTTATAATGAAAGATAGTACTCGGTACTAAGGGCCTCCTATCAGTTGGGATTTTGTTAGGCATTGACTCTTTCATTTGCTTCACAGGTCGTTTGCATTCGCTCAACTTGGAATGCACTCTCCCCAAAGCTCAGCTGTGACACGAGACCTCTCATTTTGAAGACCCTCAGTGAACTGTTTTCTCTCGTTCCTTCCTTAACAGTCAATACGGCTGAATATGAGGTATGCATTTGGAGGTCAATACATTTTCTCTTTCTACATTGAAAAGACATGGGCTTTATAATGACTTAGGGAAAAAGATACTCATACTCTTTGTTTGCCAAAAATCCTTTAACACTTTTTGTTCTAAGGACATGATATCTTTATGGACTGCTAGGAATGGGAGACTATCCACCCTTATCAATTCTGTGTCTTTAGTGTTTATTTACATAAAGGATATCAAGTTTTTATTATGAGAATATAGCCAAGATTTTAAAAAGTCAGTATGTAATAAATAAAATTAAAAGTCAGTATGTTAAAAGTATAGGGTTTCTAAAATAATGGAATTCCGGAGGCCAAAAGTTTAAATTCATTTGATTAGTGTTTTTAGTTCTAAAAAAATACGAAGACTTTAATGGGGCAGGGCAGAATCTCCCATATAGTATAGACATATTGTCATTTGTGTTTTGCTTCTACGTTTCCCATAAAGATATGATTTTTACACGTTAGTTCACATTTCCTATATACATCTGTACAATGAGGGTGATTGTAAAATCAGACTATCTTAGGAGAGGAAAATAACTTTGTGAGCTGCTTGGTATTTGTCATTGCAGTAAACTCAAACACTTGGTGGAAGATGCTTTGCTATAAGGTTCATATATTCTGTTTAACGTTTTCTGTATTATCTCTTCTTGAAATGGGCAAAATGAGAGAGTGGTGAATTCATTTATGTCTACACTTTTGTAGCCATATTCCCACTCATGCTTACCCTTTCTCTTTTTCCATTAAAGCGCAGCAATTGATTTTCACTTGAAATCTTTGTGAACTTTTAGTTTGATTTAGTGCTTCACAGATAAACTACCGCCCCCACAAGAATCCAATAATAGTCCCTTACATGCTTTAGATTATGTGATAAGGCAGGATTATAAGATAATACTTCTTCTAATCATTCTTAATGCTGCACAGCGAATAAAATCAAATTTGTCCTTCCTGAGGATACAGTACCTGGCATAGTGCCTGGCACATAACATACATTCAGTGAGTAGTTACTGAATGAGTGATTCAACCAGTATGGGATG
Organism: Callorhinus ursinus; assembly: GCF_003265705.2. Lineage (NCBI taxonomy): Eukaryota > Metazoa > Chordata > Mammalia > Carnivora > Otariidae > Callorhinus > Callorhinus ursinus. The sequence continues at coordinate 22,585,629 of NW_027397101.1, forward strand.
AGTTTATTCTCATATTTGAGTTTTTGTTTTAGGGTATTAAAAAAAAAAAGAATCAGTTTGAGACTCCTGGAGTATATAGTTCACCAAAAGTCTTTTTTATGGAGACTATTATGATATATACACTTATGTTGTCCGAAAGTCTGCTGGGCTACTGACAAAGAGCTAAGACTAAAAGCCAAAGTGAGGACGTGTTGTGTATATCTATTTTCTGTTTTCAAGGACTGAACTCATATACCTGTGTATTGCTTGTACTTTGACTTATTCAGATTTTATTACAGGTTAATTTATGGACTGGTTTTTGTGTTGGTTTCTTTTGTTTGCTTACCAATGGCTGTAAAATTTGTGTGTGTGTGTGGGTGTGCGCTGAGGGGTAACACTTGATTTGTTTTTCTTCTTCAGATTTACATTCTTGTCCACTGGTGTCTTATTTTGGTTTATCTTCATGCTTATGTTAATACTAAGGTTCCTCTGTTGCTCAGATAAGACAGCTTTGGAGCCATTCTATCCATCAATTTCCTCCCAGTAAGAGAGAGAGCCCTTTAGTAACCATAGTCCACTTGGAAGCAGAAGTCAAGAAATGTGGAGAGAGACCTCTGTCCATCTGTCTCGTTCTGTCTGGCTGGCTCTTTCTCTGTCTCTCCCTGTTCTTCTCTTTTCCCCCATCTCCCCCTCTCTCAGCCCCAGTCCCTTCCTTTCTCCCTCCCTCTTTTCTCTCTCCCTATGCGTATTTAAATAATGTGTTCTCTGTTAACTGCTTAGAGTTTGGATATAATTTTCCCAGAGCATTTCTTTGGTCATTGTTCTTCCCAGTAACCTCAGCGTCTTGTGTTGGCCTAAAATGGAGTCCAACCTCTCTATACCTAACCAACCAGGCCTTTTAGAATCTGGTCTCACTCTACCTTTCTGCCTCCTGCACTCCAGGAAAACTAAACGGCTTGGAATGGTTTTTAACTGTCTCCAAACTTTTCTATTTCTTTTTCTCTGTGCATGTTCTTCTCTCTGTCAGAATTGCTTTTTTTTGCAAATTTTTTGTGCAAGCAGGGGTCTGTTGCTATAGACTTGATTCTTTATACTGTTCTAAGAACATTTATTTCCGTTTTATGCTACAGGTATATGTATATATATTATTTTCCCCATTAAACTATAAGCTTGTTGCAAATAGAGACCATGTTTCAAATAGTGTATTTTCTGAATGGCTTTGCTAAGTGCTTGTACATCCATTCATTGACTCAGAATATATTTAGTGAAACTGTCCTAGGCTTTAGAAATTCTAATACATATTAGATATTCTTTTTAAGTACCTATTATATTCCCACCACTCTTCTCATTACTTTATACCAATTCGTTCTAATATCTCATAGGAAGGTATTATTTTCATTTTAGAGCTAAAGAATCTGAGGTTTTGAGAGGTACATCCATTCATTAAATATTTATTGAGTACCTGCTACCTGCCAGACAAGGAGCTTGAATAATGTTGTAGTTTCTAAACAAAGGCTGGTGTTTAAGCCCAGGACATTTAGCTCCATAGCCTCTGTTTTCTCATTACACCCTATTGTCAGTCTCTGCCTTCCAAAAGCTCAAAAGTTGGCAAAAGAGTTGGATATAAGCAATAATAATTATAATAACATTTGATGAGTACACTCAATCAGAGGGCTACGAGAGTATGGTGGTGGACGTGACTAGCATTCTAGAAGGAGTTGAATGAAACCTTACTTAGTTGGTGCTATTAGACTAAGTTCTTAAAGAATTTAAAAAAATGTTGCTTTTCATTGAGGTCTGAGAATTAGAATATACAAAGACAAGGAGGTATAGAACCTTTTATGACCTAGGAGGGCAAGAAGTTAGATGTGATTGAAGTGAAGACGACATTGAGCCAATATTGGAAGATAAATGGCTTTTTAAGCTCATTACTTATTAAGTATTTGTCACTTGAGGAACTGGGCTTTATGTCCTTTATTTTTCTGGACTTTATGGTCCAGGCTTTTGAAATGCAAAAGACAGTCACTGTCCTAAAGAGTGTAAATCTAGTAGGGAGTTAATGACATACACAGATAATCATATTGGATGCTAGAGTGTGCCATGGGCCATGTGGCCACTTGGTGAAGTGAGTACTGTCTTCTGGGTAGAGGATCAGAAACAGTGGCATGAAAGAGGGGAGTGAAATCTGTACTAGGTAGGACTTGAGAGGTCAGCCAAAAAATGGTTAGGTTTCTAAATTTAATATTAACATACTGTGTTTAAAATGTCCATGTGTTTCCATGATGCATCTCTTTCTGAGTATTTTCACTTTATGAATGATGGCTAAATATCGATTAAGTCAATCACTAGTGGTATACTTTTGAGTGAGTTAATTTTCACTGTTTGCTACTTTGGATTGTTCCCAGTTTTGTCTTCATCTTAACAATTTATTGTGATGTTTATTGATTTTTCAGAATTTTAAAGTTCAAGTCCTCAGCTTCCTCTGGACCCACACTCAAAACAAGGTACTATCACAAGGGTGTCAGTGAAACGGAACCAAGCTGAGAAAGAAATAAGACTCTTGAAATAAAAAATATAACTCGAAATGATGGCTTCACAATATTAAAAGAATTGTGACATTAATGAGTTTAGGTTTTAGAAATTCTTCTCAATTTATGCCCGTTAACACATTTTTGTCATGAAGTGCACTTCATTACTTTGTGAAGCTGACAGATGGGAAGAGAGACTGCTGTCGTTGTGTCATTTTTTTTTAATGGCCCTTCCCCTTTCCTGCTTTGCCCCTCCCCCACCATCAAGTACATCAAGCAAACAGAAAGTCCAGTTCATTTTTTTAGATATCATTTCCAATCAAGGAGTACAGAGAAGAGGGTGTCTGTCAGTGATGTTCTACTAGACTACTAGATTCAAGAGTGTAGGGGCTGAGATCCCCAAGGGCTGACTTTCCTGGGTGGTAGCTGGGGAATCAGAACCTAATTCCAACCTGTCAGACTCCATTTCCTCATACTCCTTCCAACCAACCCTACCACATCACGGGGAACCTGAGCGATTTTGAGTTACTTTATGTTTAATGTCCAAACTAGGATAAAAATTGAGTGCTTCTGATCTCTCTACCCACCGCTGTTTTCTCTCTATTTTTAGTCGGGACACAGTAAGCAAGGCTTGAGTATCATTTCCAAAGCACTGACTCTAGAACTTCGAGGTTGGTGTGGGAAGATTTTCTTCGTTCCTCCAGAGTTGATGTGTAACGTGTATTGTTTCTTTTGTTTGTCTTACTCGTACCCTGTCTAGGACCCAGTTGTGGCAAATGCCGCATATAAATCTTTGTCACACTTCCGTGCGGGAGAAAACACCATTCTTCATCTGCCTGAAGAGGTAGGCCTGGGTTTTATAACTTTATGTGTATCTCCTCTCTTAGAAGATTTTTACCTGATGGATGTAACTCTAAATATGTGCTCTATAAAAAATAAGAATTTATATTTATTTTTTGTTTAACCCGTAAAAGACCATAGAGGTTTAGACCTCACAGATAATGAATTTAAATCTCTTTGAGGCCGATGGAAACCACCTATGGTGCACCCAAAGTCTCTGTAGGTGACTGGGTATAGGACTGCATGCCCAGGCCCCTAGCTTATTGGTCCAGAAGATCTGTGTCCCCATAGCAACTGCTTTGCCCAGTTGGTATTCCATCTTAGACTTTAAATCCAAGCATGGCCCTACATCGACTAAGGTTGGTACAGCCTGTGCAGCCAAAGATCCTTATTTGTGATACAAAATTGAGATGCCCCATCCAGAAAAATCTGTTTCTTAGTTTAGTATAAAAAGACATATAGGTTAGCCCCAGGGAACTGGATGAGGAAAGTATCTCTTTTAAGGGTTAACACGTTGTGGTACACTATCTTTTTTTTTTTTAATGTATTTTATTTTTTTTAAGATTTTATTTACTTATTAGAGAGAGAGAGAGCGCGCACACAAGCAGGGGGAGCGGCAGGCAGAGGAAGAAGCAGGCTCCCTGCCAAGCAAGGAGCCCGATGCGGGACTCGATCCCAGGATACTGGGATCATGACATGAGCCAAAAGCAGATGCTTAACCGACTGAGCCACCCAGGCATCCCAAGATTGATTAAAAACATACAGCCTTTTCTAATATCTGCTGGACAGAACCAGCTTTAAATTATTTGGTAATGTTAAGGAGCTAAGTGTACGATTTCACATTTTGTGTTGCTGCTAATTCAAATGCATACAAATGTTTGAGTGTCTCTGGAGTGTAAGGCAAACATTGTGTTAGAAGTTATGTGAAATGTTACCCAGAATCTGTCCTTAGGTCAAATGGCTTAAGAAGTTTTGATACAAATTTCTTGGTACCCTAAGGCATTCAAATGGGTTGACTTTTTCTTTGGGATTCAGTTTACGCAGAGGTTAGATGCCAGTAGGAACAAGGCAGACTTGTGTTGAAAGACTTGAATTGGAGGGACCGATAAAAGGCTCTTGTGAAACCAAATCCTAGGTCAGGCAGGATTACTCATGTTGAGGATGCAAACACAGATTGGCCAGCTTGTTGTGTGGTTATCACAATGAGAGGTATTCTGTGACTCATAAAATTAAAAACGATGGGACTCAGACTGCACTATGGTGACCAGCAATACTTCTTTTAAAAAAGGGAAAAAAAGCTACCTGTAAATTTTGTATGCAAACTACCAGTAAATTGGCTACAACACCTGCAGAGATACCTTTTATTATTATTAATTTAATGAGCAATTGCTAAGTTAGATCACAGCGTAATAATTACCTTTACTTTTAGCTATTATTCATGAAATATTCCCTCTGGAGTAGTAGGTTTCATTAAATAACTCCCACATATTCTTAACTGGTCTCTACCTCTTTACATATTGATATGTTTATATTTGTTCCTACTTTGGTAGTTCTATTCAGTTTCTGATTGTGCTTTTTAGTTTATGCTCAGGTAAGTGCTCTGCTCAGGCAGATATTAGATACTTTCTTAATCTAATTCTTCAATATTCTCTGATCCCTGGGGAGCCATAAATACAGCTCTTTATACCTTCCAATTTAAAGGGTAGTGATAGAGTTGGGGTTTCTATAATATGCTTGGGTTTTCAACTTTAGAATGTGAAGAACTGTAAGGGAAATCTCTAAAATTTATCCTTTTTCTGCCTTGCTTCTCAACCTTTTTGCTACCCTTACCCCCTTCTGGGATTCGGCTTATTTGCCAGAGTAACAATGGCTCACTCTAGTGGATATTCTCAATTAGGTTTAAGATGAGGGGACATAAGTGATTTAAAAGAGTCCATCTTTGACCTCCAGTTTCTGATATAGACAACCTGTCTCCTCATGGAGAATTATTGCTTTCAGGGCTGCACAATGCATTCTTTTTATTGATGACTGAGTTTCCCTTTGGCTGTTTGAATACCTAAGGACTAAAAAGTACAGCAAATGGTCAATGTGTTCATATCCCAAACAAGCCCCCAAAAGCTAAGGATACAACTGAGTCAGGTCCCCACCTCCGTCTGGTAGTCGTTAGCAGTGAGGTAAAACTGAGGCTCATCTTCTATAAAACCATATTTTCAATGATTTGAAAGTCCCTGCCAGGTAGGGTCTTCTACAGTGTAAAAAACCAAAGATTCTTCCTTGTCAGAGATTACTCACTCTGCACCAAGGCTTACTCACAAAACTGAAGGTTACCTCTGTACCTTTCCAGTAGAAGTACATCCACATTGTCTCCGTTTGTGGAAACTTGTGAAATAATCTTTTAATGAGAGTGCTGTGAATTTCAAGTAGAAAGAAACAGCAGAAAGATACATTGTATCCTTATCAACGTTGCTACTTTTGTGGATAATTCAGCTACTTTTGTTTAAGTACTAGGTCTCTTTAAAATTACTAAACATAGATTTCTTGTTGACCGATGCATCAATTTAAGCCGTGAAACTTGTTGAAAGCTCACAGGTTAATAGAACAAAAGATGTTAGAGGAGTGGCAGATATCAGTTAGGGTTGAATGAAACATTACAGGTAAGGTAGGATGGAAAATGTCAATGATTAGTGGAGCTGAATAAGATACCATGTGAGTGAGGGAATTTGAATATCAATTAACTCATGTTTCTTGTCATTGGTTTGTTATTAGGAAGTTCTGTGGGATTATTAATGATAGACACTTCGCACTTGCATCGGCTTAGCAATTATTTATTGGACATACACTAAGTACTAGGCCGTTTTATAATCTGGGAAAGTTGAATGAATCCATATGTTTTGTTGGTTGGTAAAAGCATCATTGTTAATCACTTGAAACATGCAACTCTAAAGTTGGTCAAAAAGTTTCAGGGGGCTCTTTTGAGAACTTGTTGATTCCAATATTAAAAATGGACACAAATGATTTTTCTCCTTTAGTTTGTATTTTTTTGTTCTGCTTAGCTATTTATCCTTCTCTGCCTTCTTTAATGTCCCCCCCAACCGAATAAAACAAAACAAAAACAAACAAAATACAGAGAATTGATATTCTGGTGAAACAATCAGTAACAGCTGAACCTTTAGGTAGAAGATGGATTCTCGTCTCTCACTTGGGTTCATTAAAAAAATATTTAGTTGTTTAAAAATTAAACTTTTTGTTTTAGAGATCTTAAGATAGATTGTGTTATTGATTTCTGGAGTTAATTTTAGAAGTGAGTAATATAAGAGAACTCATTCTGTATCCTGGGTCGGTATTAATATGGTCTAACCTGTTTGGCTTTCATTTAAGTGAATGTCACTGCATTCATCAGAAGCTGTTTCTCTTTTTAAATAAATTTATGCAGATACTTGATGTGTTCTAAATAAAATCCTGTGTTTATGCACAAACTCCTGGATTTCCATAGGTTATACACAAGAAAATACGGTTAAAAGGTTATCTGGCTCAGAACCCGTAGAGGAGGCATTTTGTAGGATAAGCTTTCCAATATTCAATTTGAAGCAGATTCTAAAAGTAATTTATCATTTTCTATTTGGCTCTCCACTTAAGTTTTTTCAACAAAGCTTAGCTATAATTGGAAGGGTATAGTTGTGTGTGTATGTACATGTGCGCGCACGCGTGTGTATATGTATTTTAAATATGTGTGCAGTTTTCCTGGATGTTTTAGTAGCTAATGTAATATAATTACCAAAATGTTATAATTTTAAAGGTATTCTTTTATATGACTTCTCTTGATTTTTCTTAGTTGTGTGCACATTCATCTTATTCAGTCATTACACACAAAGCAAGGGAAAAGCCTGGGGCTAGCATAGAGAAGCTGGAACAAATATTTCTTTAAGGGATGAGCAGAGGAAGAGGGAAATGTAATGAAACCAAGGTCCAACAATAAGTGCGAATATGTTCAGGAGAATTAACTCGCCTTTGAAGACACAAATCACACCATTCTAAGTCAGCAGATTATATCAGCTCTTCTTAAATGACAGTACATCTGTAGTTTCTTTGTTAAAATATATGCATATGTAAGATGCAGACATACGCTCTTTACCACATGGCAGATAAATTAATATAGGCATCCAGTTATGTGAATGTAAAATTAGACAACATAAGATAGATGAGTGGATCATTATTTTTTATTTCCAACCTAGTAGGTCTTTCTTTATCGTTTCTAAGAAATATTGATGGCTTGGGTGCTGTGACTCATTTTAAGTAATTTAGGTTGACTGAACTGAAAGACTGGGTGGGCTAAAATAAGTGCAAAAATAATCCTATCCCTTTTACACTAAATAATTCTGGAATTGGAAGCACTTGGTCATTTGCCATAGTTCCTCCACCAGCTAAGATCCCTCTGAAGGTGGTGACAGCTTCCGGCTTCCACTGCCCCCCACCCCTTTCCTCTACTACCTCCTTCTTATAACCTGCCTTCCTTCCAACCTTCCTCTTTCCCTTCTTCTGTTCTTATTCAGCAGCTTTATGGAGCTATAATTCTCATTACGTTTAATTCACCCATTTAAAATGTACAATCCGGTGATTTTAGTATATTCAAAGATCTGTGCAGCTAATCACAGAGCAACCACAATCTAATTTTAGAACATTTTCTTAGTAGTCAATCCCCATCACCCCTTTCCCTTCCCACAGCCCTAAGCAACTGTTAATCTACTTTCTGTCCCTCAATTTGTCTAACCCAAACCTTTCCTATAATGAAATCACATAGTATGTGGTCTTTTGTGGCTGGCTTCCTTCACTTAGCATAATCATTTCAAGGTGCATTCATCTCTAGCACATGTCTGTACTTCCCACCTTTGTATGGTGGAATAATATAACATTGTGTAGATAAGCCACATGTCGTTTATGTATTTATCAGATCATGGACATTTGAGTTGCTTCCATTTGGGGGCTATTATGGATAGTGCATTTACACACGTATGCAAGTTTTTACGTGACTGTATATTTTTCATTTCTCCCGGTTCTATAGCTAGGAGTGGAATTAACTGGACCATGCAGTAACTCTGTTGAACTTTTTGAGAAACTGCCATACTGTTTTCCAAGGGGGCTGAGCCATTTTATATTCCCACCAGCAGAGTAGGAGGGTTCTGATTCCTCTTTATCCTCACCAGCCCTCTGAATTTTCATGGTATTTACATGTTTACCTTCCAACTCCCCAAATCTCCTGCCATTTGTGCATAGGGTATGTGTCAGAGCTTCCCAGTGCTTTGATACACTTGTGTGGTAGCTGGCGTTACCCGTGTAGTCTCGGGCTCTAAACATTGTTGTCTGTTTCCCCCTGTATGCTGTTCAAATATTATTTTAAATATGTGTAAAAAGGAAGCAAGGCAAACGAACCCAGGACCAACTCCTTTTGTGGATCTTCTTAGGCAACTGGGACTGGTTAGGATCTCTAAAATAACTCCTGATGATTGGAGTTATTTTAAACCTGGCCAATTGACAGTATGTACACAGACCAGAGACACTTGGAAAACCCCCACTTGTGAGAGCCGAAAGGGTTGTGGATGTGCCCGAGTTTCTCCAGTAAGCATTGATACCCACAAATGCTATCTTACCCTATGTGGAGCATACATTATTGTTATCTCTGTAATTATGGCTGGCGCAGTCCTCTGAGAATTAGATACTCAATATTGAATCAGAATTAAATCATGTCTTGGAAAGTGCTCGGGTAGTCAGGTTGCTTTTATTCCTTCACTAGTGAAGAGAACACTAGTTATGGTTGAAAGGCTTCATTGGATTTGAGGTTATTATACTTAAGAGAAGCATTTCCTCTCTGTTTTCTTTTATCCCCCTGCAAGAATCCTGACTCAGTGCAGTTCCTAAATGGAACAGTGCTTTGGGGACCTATGAAGAAGGCAGTCTGCAGGAATTGTTAATTATTTCTAAAAATAACTCCGGGAGACAGGCTAATGGTAATGACTGGGTTCTGGCACTTTATGGTTATAGCAACCACTTTTATATATTTTGATTTCCTCCCCTTATGCTTAATTATCTCCATGTGGGCATTATGATGGTGTGTCATTGAAAGTATTAAAAATTTAATTAATTGCTTGACAGTTGTGTCTTGTAGAAACTGCAATAGTGGTAATCTTTTTACATTTTCAAATTTTTGGTTCAAACAAACCTAAATTTTTGGTTCAAACAGAATCTTCAAATTGCAAATTTGACACAGTAAAGTGTAGCTACCAGTTACAGATTTTAGTGTTTTTATATTTTATAGCAACAAACTGCCAAGTCTAAACGAAAGTCAACTAATGCATTCTGTCCTTTCCTGATCTCTAGTATATATTCTACTGGAAGATTTTAAGCTTTGCCATAGAGATAGGGCTAGAATCAGAAGTTAAAAAAGAAGTATTCCGACAAGGCAAATATTTAATTATAAACCACAGAAATTCAATATATTGAATGTGTCAGTGTTTGCATTTTATTGTCAGATGGTGTAAAATTTTATTAGTGTTCTATAATAATCATTGCTTACCCTGGCTTATGGTAATTTTCTTAGTATATTACCATTAGTTCTTTACATGGATCTGGGATTGTATCTACTAAGATAGAGTTTATCATTCAGTTAATCTGAAAATGAATAGATATTTTAAATTAATTTTCAATGGTCTTTTGACATTACAGTGTAATGAGTCTAACTCAGTTTTTAAATCTCGACATAAAAAGTGCAAGGAAAAGATTTTACATAATGGTTTAGTATTGCCTTCTCTGTCATTTCAGATAAGACCGGAAATCCCTACTCCCGATGAGCTAGATGAAGATGAAGATGATGAGGGCGATGAGAAGGATGTGGATCTTTCTGTTCCTGGCTCTTGCTATCTCAAGCTGTTGTCACTTACTGCTCCTTTGGTCTTACCAGGTGACTCCTATGTAGTGGCAGGGAAGCCAGCATTTTTCAGGGATTTTACCTGTCTGATTGTGTTCTTTTGTGATGTGTACGTATGATAGCTTACTTTAATTAGAGCTTACTTTCTGTCTGCAAGGCACAATGTATCCATCTGTTGTAGAGGGACTGCTTGCGGTAGTGATGGTGTTCAGAACACACCGAAAAGCATTAGAGTCGAAGAAAATTGAACCGGAAAACTAGTTTAAACAACCATTTTCAGTGAGAAATTAAAATTCATTTCAAAAGCTATATTCTACGAGACCAATTTGCAATGGGACTTCAAGTCGCTGGCTCCAATAATAGTTCTTTATTCTATAAGCTAAATGAAAAGATGGTTAGACTCTTCAGAGACTTATTGGGTACTTTCATTTATGAATTTATTCTTTCTTTAGAATTATTCCAAAGATGGTATCAATATTTGAGAGCTGCAAATTAATGGTTTGAAAAATGGATTAAATTGTATGATCATTCCATTTTGATAAAAAGCTTACAGGTCCTTGACATTTAAAGAAATTATTCTAATTATATCTAATTATTCTAATTCAGTCTTAGCCAACATTTTGCCGAGCGTGCATCTATTACCTTGTTCTGTCCCAATTCTACCTTAAATATATATGGATGTATAAAGTCAATTTCTGAAAATTAAGTTCAGTACACTCAAGAAATGTTATCTGATCAATCATAATCTCAATATCCTATACTAGGGGACATTTTTTCCCTTGGTTTCACCCTACATAGAGATTTCCTGAGGAATTCAGGCAAAAATATATTATCTATTTTTAGACAAAGCTCCTGTCCCTTCCTTTTCTCTTGATGTCCAGAACAAGCCTTAAAGATTTATTCCCTGGTCCTCTCTTCTGTTCTTCCCCATTTCCGGAAAGCTCTTCAGAGTCTAGGACCCCTCTGCTGTTTTAGTAGTCCTAGGAAGGAAATAACTGTTATCCAGAGTTCCTCCTGTATCCCAAAATCGCCTTAGAGGGGAAAGTTCTTTTGGGCTTTTTAAATGACGTTGTTCCCCTTTCTCCACACCCTCTCCAGCACTTGTTGTTTCTTGCCTTGTCAATTTTTGCCATTCTAACTGGTGTGAGCTGGTGGTATCTCAGTGTGGTTTTGATTTGAATTTCCCTGATGGCTAATGATGTTGAACATTTTTTCATGTGTCTGTTAGCCATTCGTATGTCTTCTTTGGAGAAGTGTCTGTTCATGTCTTCTGCCCATTTTTTGACTTGATTATTTGTTTTTTGGGTGTTGAGTTTGAAAAGTTCTTTATAGATCTTGGATACCAGTCCTTTATCTGTAGTGTCATTTGCAAATATCTTCTCCCATTCTTTGGGTTGCCTCTTTATTTTGTGGACTGTTTCCTTTGCTGTGCAAAGGTTTTTATCTTGATGAAGTCCCAGTAGTTCATTTTCGCTTTTGTTTCCCTTGTCTTTGGAGACGTGTCTTGAAGGAAGTTGCTGTGGCCAATGTAGAAGAGGTTACTGCCTATGTTCTCCTCTAGGATTTTGATGGATTCCTGTCTCACATTGAGGTCTTTCATCCATTTAGAGTTTAATCTGACATGGATGGAACTGGAGGAGATGATGCTAAGTGAAATAAGTCAAGCAAAGAAAGTCAATTATCATATGGTTTCACTTATTTGTGGAACATAAGGAATAGCAGGGAGGACATTAGGGGAAGGAAGGGAAAAATGAAGGGGGGGGATATTGGAGGGAGAGATGAACCATGAGAGACGATGGACTCTGAGAAACAAACTGAGGGTTCTAGAGGGGAGGGGGTGGGGGATGGGTTAGCCTGGTGATGGGTATTAAAGAAGGCACATTCTGCATGGAGCACTGGGTGTTATACACAAACAATGAATCATGGAACACTACATCAAAAACTCATGATGTAATGGATGGTGATTAACATAACATAATAAAAAATAAATAAATGACGTTGTTCCTAGTGATGTGGGTCCTTCCCTCCAGTCTTGTTGTATTGGAAAAAGGAAAAGGTGTGGTCAAGGCATGCATTTGCTTCTCTCCTCTCAGGATGTGGTGGCCAGTAACCTGTTCTTCTATGTCGTTTGTTCTTGTGCCTTGTTCAAGTGCCTTTCCCTGAGCAAGAAGGGGAGGCTCTGAGTTCAGCAACTGTATCTGTTTGAGAAAATTCAGTAATTAGACTCAGATGAGGCTGCTGTACATGCCGCCTGTGTCTGGCAAACCGTGTCCCCGTGGGCAGAGTTCTCTCTCTCTGCCTCACTTTCCCTGCAGTGACCGGACTAGTCAAAAAAGAACCAGGGGAAAGCACGAGCCTTAGGAATATGTACCCTAAAATGTATAGGGTGGAGAGTAGAGGAGCTCTCTAGTGCCAGCGAGCCAGAAAACCCAGTTGCACCGAGTGTGAGTGAATCCCGGTCCTCTTCTCTTCTTGCCCTTTTAAGTAGACGTAACAGCAGCTGCAGCGTGAATCCAGTAATTGGCGTTACTTTAAGTGGGGATGTTACTGGTATTTATTTACTTTTTATTTGGACAGAATTTTAGACCTAAAAGAAGTTGCGAATACACTTTAGAGAGTTCCCGTGTACTTTTACCCCGCTGCACAACATCTCACCATACCTTAGTTCGTTATTACAACCAGGAAATTCCCATGGGTACAAAGCAAGTAACCAAAGTATAGACCTATTAGGGTTTCTCCAGCTGTTGGTGGTGGTGTTTTCCATATATAGTATATACACTTTTTGGTTTAACTTTTTTTTTTTTTCACTCAGCATAATGTCTTTGATATTTATCCAAATACTGGCCTATCTCAATTTTTTTTAACTGCTGAGTTGTATTCCACTGTGGTATGTGCACAGTTTGTCTCCTCACTTGTTAAAGGACATTGGGGTTGTTTTAAAAATTTATATCTAACACTCTGTTCTACAAATTTTCAGCTCTTTTAAATTCTCACCTGGTCATCTGGAGGGACAGGGCCCGGCTCAGAAGCAGCAGAAAGATTCCTAGTCGCTGGCTTAGTGGTTGGGGAAAGATGGTGCTGTATGTATTGGTTATACCCATGGTATCATACCCTCATTTAAACTATTTTCGGGTCTGGAGTTAATTTGAGAATCCTTAGCTCTCTGAAGAACTTGACAAGTAGACAAATTTGCATTCCTGAGTTAGTGGATGCGCAGATGCGTACTTACCTCCTGATGTGTGTGAGCTTTTTGCCAAAATAGAATCCCTTCAGAGAAGACATGAAATTATCTTCTCTCACCATAGCTCCTCTGTCCTCCCAAACGTGATTCTTTGCTACATTCTGAAGAGTCTGTACTAACACTCAGTGTGAAGCAGTCACACATGTGCATGCATATTGGATGCAATTGGATGTTACTCATTTCTTTCATTTAGATGATGCATCGATCAGGGTCTTGACAGAAAAGGCACATTCAGATGGAGTCCAGGGACTCTTGACAGTTGTGTGGTCAGGGCTGAAGGAAATTCACAAGCAGTGGTGCCTCATCCCAGAGTGGTTAATACTTCTGGGCCTGAAGAGGTAAGGAAGGGGCATAGCAGTTTGGAGAATTACGGAGAGCATCTGTGTCATAATTAGTGCTGCCTAAGTGGGGGTCAGGCCCTACAGAAAAGGGATGCAGGCAACTGGTAGCAGTCCTGCAGGAGGGGGTCTGGGGAATACATGCCCTGACCTCACTCTGTTTCTACCCTCTGACCTCCTGCAAGTGTCTCCCATTGGTTAAAGCCAACTGGAAGCCAAAGGACAAGGGAGCCTGTGGATGCAGTTGTTAAAGGTCATTCCTCCAGGTCACTGAGCAGGGTTGAGAGGGCAGAGGGTGGGTCTGGAGGGGTAAATGGAAAACATCCCACACAGGTGTTCTCCGGGCTGTGAATGGAGAAGCATGGTCGCTTCTGCGAAGGTTCTATATAGGAATGACAGACCTGGGCACATGATAGATACTCCATTGAGCACTCGCTGCCTTTAATTTAATCATGGTCATTTAACGCAGACTTTTCAATCTACTAAGAATGAAATTCCAGTTTTGTCAGGTGGACCCTTCTTTTTTGTTCCCATGAGAGGCACATACAGTGGTTTTCTTTTTTGTTTTCCACACATTTGTTTAGCTTTCATATGTGTGTTGTTTTTGTTTCTGCATTGCCTCTGGTGGTCCTTGGAAAAATAACACTTGAGTATGAACCTATAGTCTTAGCAAGTATTTTGTTTGGGTATCCTATTGTCTTCTGAGCCCATATTTCTGTCTATAATAAGTAGAAATGTTAAGCAATAATGTTATTCCGTGTATGGTGAAGAATCACTGGAAGGTGTTAGGGAAGGCAATGACATAAAATCCTGGCTTCCGGGCAGAGGATGGTTTGTGGGGGTGGTCCTGAGGAGAAGACACCAAGTTAGTTTTTAAATTTGGCCCGATGAGGAAGAGAGAAGATAATAACTGGCCAAGTAGCAGCAAAATGGAGAGAAATGGATGGATCTGGGACATATTTTTGAAGGTAGATCTAGAAGGATTTGCTAATGGATTACTTGTGAGAAGTAGGAGAAAGAGAGGAATTAAGAATGTCTCCGTTTTTAAGTTTGAGTAACTGGGTGCTGTGTTCTAATTTGGGAAGACTAAGAAAGGGATGGGGATCAAGAGTTCCCTGTTTACTTTGTGAAGTTTGGTTTGAAATACTGCTCCTATGTCTCTGTATCTGTGTGTGTATAAGTATCTACGGCAAGCATATACATACTTACACATGCACACACGCACACACATATATGAGTTAAGAATGAATGATTGGGCAAGCATATACATACTTAACACACGCACGCACGCACACGCATATATGAGTTAAGAATGAATGATTGATTCTCTCCTAACATACTATATTTACTCTACTTCTGATTTCCTTTCATCTCTTTCAGCTTTGGAGGAATTTTTTACATCTCTTGTGAAGCAGGAAATGGTGAATATGCCCCGAGGAGTGTATCACTCTGCATTAAAAGGAGGTGTCCGGTCAGACCAAGGAAAAACTGTAGCAGGAATCCCCAATTTTATATTGAAAATGTATGAAACCAATAAGCAGCCAGGTCTGAAACCTGGCCTTGCAGGTACGTACAGTACATAGTATCAAGGTACAGGTGTTTTTGTTTTTGTTTTGTTTTGGTTTTGCTTATCACACACTGAGCATTTTATTTATTTTGTGTGTGTGTGTTTATATTACTAAATACTTAGGATTTTTTTTATTAGCATATAATGTATTATTTGTTTCAGGGGTACAGGTCTGTGATTCATCAGTCTAACACAATTCACAGCGCTCACCATAGCACATACCCTCCCCAGTGTCTGTCACCCAGCCACCCCATCCCTCCCACCCGCACCACTCCAGCAACCCTCAGTTTGTTTCCTGAGATTATGAGTCTCTTATGGTTTGTCTCCCTCTCTGGTTTCATCTTGTTTCATTTTTCCCTCCCTTCCCCTATGATCCTCTGTCTTGTTTCTCAAATTCCACATATCAGTGAGATCATATGATACTTGTCTTTCTCTGATTGACTTATTTCACTTAGCATAACACCCTCTAGTTCTATTCACGTCGTTGCAAATGTCAAGATTTCATTTTTTGATGGCTGCGTAATATTCCATGTGTGTGTGTGTGTGTGTGTGTGTGTGTGTGTGTGTGTGTATGAAGGTGTAGGTTTTTTTTTTTTTTTAAAGATTTTATTTATTTATTTGAGAGACAGAGAGAATGAGAGAGAAAGCACATGAGATGGGGGGAGGGTCAGAGGGAGAAGCAGACTCCCTGCTGAGCAGGGAGCCCGATGCGGGACTCGATCCATGGACTCCAGGATCATGACCTGAGCCGAAGGCAGTCGCTTAACCAACTGAGCCACCCAGGCGCCCGAAGGTGTAGGTTTTTAACGTAAGGATGTAACTTCCACTTCCAAGACAGATGTGATAGGTCATGGCAGAGCACCATTGCTGCTGACATTTTGACACAACTGGACAAATGACCAAAATAAACCACATTTTAAAGGCATCAGAGAACTGGAGAAGCAAAGACAGGTAGACTAAAACTATAGAATGGGGAGAAAGAACATTTTAGGACTGTACCCCCACTGCCCCATGGGAGATAGTCACTGATTTTGGTTGTGTGCTAGGATTGGGGCTTGGCCCAAGAAGAGGTCTGTTGGAGTATAGAGAAACCAGTGGAGCTTTTAGTGGTTTCATGGGTCTAGAGTGATGTGATGGCTCATTTTCTGTGTCAACTTGACTGGGCTAAGTCATACTCAGATAGCTGGTAAAACATTACTTCTGGACGTTTTTGAGTGTGTTTCCAGAAGAGGTTAGGATTTCAATCACTAGACTGAGGGAAGAAGGTCACTCTCAACAATGTGGGTGGGCAACATCCAATTCACTGATGGCCTGACTAGAGAGCTCGAAGAAGGGTGAATTTGCTCTCTGCTTAGCTAGGACATCCGTCTTCTCTGAATTACATTGAATTACTGAATTACACCACCAGCCTTCCTGGATCTCCAGGTTGCAGACAGCAAGATCATGGGACTTCTTAGCCTCCATAATCTTGTGAGCCAATTCCTATAATAAATCTCCCCATAGAGAGAGAGAGAAAGGTGGAGGGGAGAGGGAGAGGTGGGGAGAGAGAGATTGAGATTGAGATTCTGGTTCTCTGAAGACTCTGACTAATAGAGGTGAGAAACTAGAGATTTTTCTCGTAAGCTATCTGACTGAATTTTGAGTTTGCACGGAGAGTTAAAGAACTAGACTGGTGCTTCTGAGAGATGAAGTGAAATCTCCAGCTTCGCTGTGCTTAGGAGCTAGGAGAGTGGGCCTGAAAGCAAAGCACACAAGTAGTGAATTGATACTGAAGAGCTACACCTCTTTTCACCTGGGGGCACTTACTTAGTCTGGTCTCAGCTGGAGACTGAAATTCAGGCTTGACCTTAACAAGAGGCTGGTGCAGGAGGCAGAGAAACCAACAGAGACCTTGTCATTCATATGGTGTCTGAGTGGTAAAACTGGGGACTTGTGGGACCTCAGACACATAGCCTATTTCTCCCTCAAGATACTTAGCAAATTTCGAAGGTTTATGGGATGGGAGGTTGAAGAGCTAAACTGAAAACTTCGGAGGACACATCTGAATCTCTTATAAGCTTTCCGTATTGAGGAGACCAATTAGGATGTCAGATGAAAATCTTGGGAGAGGCATGCCTAGGAACAGGGTTGAGCCAGAGGGAGACTGAGATTTACCAAAGCTATAATCAGGCCTAACCCAGTTCAATCTCTGATTCAGTTTAAATGATGAGTCCCTTGTTCTATCTACCTGAAAGAGGGGAGGAGAAACTCCTCTCTGAGTAAAAAAAAATCATATCATTTAGGTTTTCTGTGTTTCCTTTGTATACTGTCCAGTATTCAATGAAAAGGGTTGTATGAAAAAGAAAAAAGCTTTGAAATGAAGGGGACATTTCATGGAGATAAAGAAGTCATTCCATTAAGAAATTATCACAGTTCTAATCAGTGTACACAAAATAGCATAATTTTTAAAATATATGAAAGACATTCACAAAGCTAAAAGACAAAATGGACAAACCTACCAGAAGGAAGGTGGGTGGGGGCCTGGGTTAATAGGTGATGGGGATTAAGGAGTACACCTGTTGTGATGAGCGTCAGGTGTTGTATGGAAGTTTTGAATCACTCTATTGTATGCCTGAAACTAATATTATACTCTGTGTTAACTAACGAATTCAAATTTTAAAAAATGGACAAACCTACAATAATAGTGGGAAACGTTAAAACAATTTCTTAAAGATTTTATTTATTTATTTTTGAGAGAGAGATTGAGCACAAGCATAGGCCGGGGGTGAGGAGTAGAGGGAGAAGCAGACTCCCCGCTGAGCAGGAAGCCCGACATGAGACTCCATCCCATGACCTGATCTGAAGGCAGACGCCTAACTGACTGAGCCACCCAAGCGTCCCTAAAAAATGTTTTAAAGTGGGATACCTGGGTGGCTCAGTTGATGAGGTCGACATAATCTTGATAGTACAAGAAGGGAATATTATAAAACAGTCTTTTCCTTATGCAAAGTTGTAAAAATACCCAAAAAATATATTAGAAAATTGAATTTAGCAATACAGAAGATAATACATAATAACTAAGTGAGGTTAATTTAATGTTTGAAAATCAGTATAATTCAGTATATTAATAGAAAAAGGCAGAATGATCTTTAGATGATCTCAGTAGATGCAGAAAAAGCCTTTGAAAAATTTTGTTCCCATTCATGATACAAAAAAGACTGTCATTAAACTATGAATGGAAGGGAACTTTTTAAAATTCTCATAAAGAACATCTACAATGCTGTCTTTGTACTTCATACTGGAATATTGAAACTTTTACTCCTGAGATTGGGAAAAAGATAGGGATGTTTGTTATAAGCACTATTTTTCAGTATTGTAATGAAGAGTATACCTAGTGTAATAAGCCAAGAAAAATAAAAGTCATAAGGTTTAGAAAGGAAGAGGTAAAATACTAATTATTTGCAGGCAAAAAAATAGCTATTAAAATAGTCATCAGTGGGGTGCCTGGCTGGCTCAGTTGGTAGAGCATGCAACTCTCAAACTTCAAGCCCCATGTTGGGTGTAAAGCTTAGCTTAAAAACTTTTCTTTTCTCTCTTTTAAAGACTTTATTTATTTGAGGGGCACCTGGGTGGCTCAGTTGGTTGGCTCAGTTGGTTGGGCGACTGCCTTCGGCTCAGGTCATGATCCCAGAGTCCTGGGATCAAGCCCCGCATTGGGCCCTCTGCTTGGCGGGAAGCCTGCTTCTCCCTCCCTCACTCCCCCTCCTTGTGATCCCTCTCTTGCTGTCTCTCTCTCTCTGTCAATTAAATAAAAAAAAAAAAAAAGACTTTATTTGAGAGAGAGCACAGAGGGAGAGCGAGAGGGAGAAGCAGACTCCATGCTGAGCAGAGAGCCGGATGTGGGGTGGATCCCAGGACTCTGAGATCGTGACCTGCGCTGAAGGCTGATGCTTAACTGACTGAGCCACCCAGGGGTCCCTGTAAAACTTAGGTAAAAAAAAAAAATTAGAAAAATATTCATTAGTGATTACTCAATTAAATAGTCATTATTTGTAGACAATTGTATAATACATGGAAAATCCAATATAATCTACAGACGAATTAGGATTAGTAAATGAATTCAAGGTTACTTATACATACAAAGGTCAACATACAAATCAATTATATGTTTTTATATACCATAATAAAAAAGAAATTAAAAGATTATACCATTTATAACAGCACTGAAAAATATTAATTACCTATGATAAATTTAACAGAGTACATAAAACCTTTACACTGGAAGCTACAAAATATTATGGAGAAAAATTAAAGACATCCTAATAAATGAAGTGATATGCAATGTTGATGGACTAGAAGACTCTAGTTTGTAAAAATGTCAGTTCTCTTAAATTAATGTATAGATTCATTCCAGTCCCTAGCAATATGACAAGCTGATTCTAAAATTTGTGTGGAAATGGAAAGGCCAAAATTAGCCAAAGTAATGTTGAAGAACAACACCAAAGTAGGAGGATATACATTACCAGATATCAAGACCTATCATAAAGCCACAATAATTGACAGTGTGGTATTGGTGCAAGGATAGACAGATTGACCAATGAAGAATATAGAGTATCCAGAAACAGACCCACATATCAAGGTCCCCACCAGATTTCTTACATAGGTGACCCTGTAATGCTGTGGAGAAAAGGGATGATCTTTTCAACAAATGATCCTATAATTAAAATCCGTAATTACAAAAATAACAAATTATATTAAAATCAAGAACACGTGTTAACCAAAATCTACCATTAAGAGCACTTGAAGGCAGGCCATGGAATGCAAAGAAGGTATTTATAAGACATATGTCTGATAAAGGACTCAATTTAGATTATATCAGATATTTTTTGCAAATTAATAAGAAAGGCACTCAAAAAAAAATTGGAAACAGAATTGAACACAGCCTCCAAAAGAAGAAATTCCAATGTCCAGTGAACATTGAGGCAACTTCATTATCAGAGAAATGCAAATTAAAACCACAGTAAGATACCATTCCATATTTATCAGGTTGGCTGAAGTGAAAGAAGATGGAAGGGAAAAAGTATTGGTAAATATGTGGAGCAACCTGAACTGGGGCTGGGAATGTGAGTTCGTACAACCACTTTGCAAAACTGGTTCTGAACAGATTCATACCCTGTTTTACCTAGTTATTCCACGCTAGGGATAAACCTAAATGAAATCCAAAAAGACATACTGTAATGTCCATAGCAGTGTTATTTGAGTGGCCTTAAACTTGGAAGCTGTCTAAATGCCTATTGACAGTAAAATGGATAAATAAGTTGTGTTATATTCACGCAATGGGATATAGATGGAATGAATAGACTACATCTGCGAATAATGTGGATGATTCTCGCAGTGATTTTTTGAGTGAACGAAGCCAGATATAAAAACATATATACAGTCTAATTCCATTTATATAAAGTACCAAAGTAGGCAAAATGGTTGTTGGCAGATTGGTACATTTGGGGTGGGGTGGACGTGACTGGAAGGAGACATGAGAAAGGCTTCTGGGATGTGGACAATGGTTTGTGTCTTGATCTGGGTGCCAATTACATGTTCAGTTTGTGAAAATTCATTGAGCTCTATGCTTACGATGTGTACTTTTCTCTGTGTATATCATACTTCAATAGGAGATATTTAAAAATGTAATGATCTCTATGTTTTAAATTATTTCAGTTCTTGAGTGTTTCTTCTTATTGGCTCACAATTACCCAGATAGCTTCCAAGACGACTTCTAGCATTTGGCTGTCTTTCTTTGCTTTTCAGTTGACACTGGGGGCCAGCTGGAGCTGCAAGTTCAGTTTGAGAACTTAGCGGACCAGAGCGGGGAGGACAGGGAGGAGAAAGGTTAGAAGAAGAGGAGGGGGGAGGAAGAAGGGGAGAGTGAGTGCATGTGAGTGTAGGGGTGAAGGAAAACGTGTCCACTTATGGGTATAACCTAAAGGAACCCCTGTTGTCAGGAGTTCACGAGGATTGATATGTGTAAGCATTTCTCTTTAGTTGGAATTTCTTCTTCTTCTTCTTCTTTTTCTTCTTTTTTTTTTTTTTTTTAAGATTTATTTATTTAGAGAGTGCACACAAGTGACGGCAGGGGCAGAGGGAGAGAGAGAATCCTCAGGCCAACTCCCTGCTGAGTGGGGAGCCCCACGTGGGGCCCACTCACAGGACCCTGAGATCATGACCTGAGCTGAAATCAAGAGTCAGATGCTCAACCACCTGAGCTACCCAGGCACCCCTATTTGGAATTTATTCTTAAAAAATTTAAAAAATCTCTGGAAGTAACAGCTGACAAAATTTAAAATAAATCATGAATTATAAATTTGTTCATTTATTTACAAATGAATAAGGCTCATAAATAAGTGATAATTTGAATATGGTAACTGCTAACTTCTTACATCTCTTCTATTTTTTCTTTCCGTAGACACCAGTAGTCAAAAATCATAATTTGCTTAGCAAATTATTTTAATTTCTGAATCTCTCTATCCAGGGGTGCCTGGGGGCTCAGTCAGTTAAGCATCTCCCTTCGGCTCAGGTCACGATCTCAGGGTCCTGGGATTGAGCCCCACATTGGGCTCCTTGCTCAGTGGGGGGGTCTGTTTCTCTCTCTCCCTCTGCCCCTCCCCTTGCTCTTGTTCTCCAGTATGCATGCTCTCTGTCAAATAAATAAAATCTTTTAAAATAAATAAATAAATCTCTCTATGCAGATTGATTGAATATGGGTTACTGAGACTATGGGAATCTAATTAATTTTTTCCATAAGAAATTTTTTTTATAAATTGTTTTTTCCCCCTCAGGTGGTATGTTATTTTGTTACGATGTTTCAACCTATCAGAGTAAAGATGGCAAACCATTGAATCGACTGATGGCCAATAGAGGGCGAAGTTTCAAGCAGACCTCACTCGCTCTAGTGCATGAGGTAGGTGCCTCCCCATGCTGTGTAACAGGTTCTTGCTTGTATATGTTTAGGGGTTTCCCCCTTAAGTTTACGATCATGAAGTTTAGTGTGTGTTCATTTTATTTTTTTCAAGGATTTTATTATTTATTTGAAAGAGAGATAGCAAGAGAGAGCATGAGATGGGGCAGGGGGAAGGAGAAGCAGGTTCCTCACTGAGCACGGAGCCTGATGCAGGGCTTGATCCCAGGACCCCAGGATCATGACCTGAGCTGAAGGCAGACCCTTAACTAACTGAGCCACCCATGCACCTCTGTAAATTGCTTTTAAAGGCAACCAAAATAGTTGACCCGATTGAATACTAAAATATTTGGAAGTGTTTCTGAAAGAAAGTAGCATGCTTTTCCCACTGCCCAGCCTTATTATTAGGGAGTAGTATGTAGGAATTTGGTTTATTTCATCATTGTTTAACTTGTATTGTTCAGAATAAATACCAGCTTATTATTTAAAGAAATAATCTTGCCTGTTTCTTGATTTGAATCCTTTGCAAGTATGAATGTTGGGCATTAACAGTAAATAAAAGTGTTTAAGGAAAAAAACCCTTTGGTTTTAGTGTTTATTCTGTTTTTCCTTTAGGCTACCCTTTTAAAAAATAAAGTTATGTGGTGCCATGAGATGATTTGTATAAAGTCTGATCATATCATATTATAGCAACCCCAGAGGGAAGAGAGAATCTGGAGAGCATGTGGGAAATGTGTGCTTTGGTGTTATCTTTAAACATTTTATGACCATTACTCATTCAGGTGTATATAAATTAAAATAAATGAATAACAAAGTATCATAGTAAAGAGGTTTATTTTATATAATTTAGACATGGTAGGTTATATACCACTTACAAATGAAGATAGGAATTGTAAAACATTTAATGGTTTGATGTAAACGTAATTAGAGCTGCTACAGTATATTTGTACCAGATCTCATTTTGGTGCGTAATTTATAAATCTTGGCATCACTAATTTGGCTGGATTATATGCTGCATCCTCTCTGTTGCCACCAGTAGCATATCCAGTTTTTAGAGATCTGTCTTTATCCTATGCCACCCATGTTCTTTCATATATTTAATTAGAGTTGTAATTATGTAAATACTTGGTTCAAAGCCTTTTTTGTCCAATTAAGTGTCTTCGCCTACCTAAGGAGGGACTAAAGATCTGGGAGGAAAAGAGGTCTAATTTTATGAAAGAGAAAACATAGGTGATTTCTAGATTTGTTTTCCTTAACATCTTTTTACTTGCTATGGAGAAGGGAGAGATTTGGTGCCTTTTTGTGCTTTTAAGCTGTGCACCTAGGAGATTGAAGGATACTTAACCAAAGTGTTAAGTATTAGTGGAAAGCTGATTTTAAAAGTCACCATCAGAACAGAAACAAGAAAAAGTGTTAATATGAGGAGTAGCAGAAGGCAATCTAATAAGTTTCAGCAAATGGCATCCGAATTTATGAGGTGTGCCTTGGATATGAACAAAGTATTTGAGTTAAAATACTTGTTCCTTGTGTTTAGAATGTCTAGAAAATTTCAAAAAGATGAGAAAATCATTATTTTAAGAGTCAGTTGGAAGATATATTGGATAGAATTTTGTCGAATCTATGGTAGGATTTTAGTTTGGATTCATCTTGTAATTCATTTTAAAAGGGCAGAGATAGAGAATGAATCATACAGTTTCTCAAACTAGGTGACAACAAATAATATGAGTTTTAAAATCCTGTTAATCAGAATAATTGCAATGATAATAGCTGATAACCAGCTCAGGTTTCTTAAAAATTGCAATATATATATATATATATATATATATATATATATATATATATATATAATCTCTACAGTAACACTGTGAGGTTGGTACTGCTAATGTGCTTGAGATCACAGAGCTCATAAGAACAGGAGCCTGGAAACTGAACCAGGCAATGAGACTCAGGGTGATCCTTGAACTACCCTACACCACCCCAGGTTAAGCAGAGAGTATTTAAAAAAGATCTTTGGATCTTCCCAAGATGACTCTAGTATTTCCTTACTCTTCTGGTCTTTATTTTGCTTCTGGTCTTTATTTTGTTGGGATCCTTCTGATATTGTTGCAGGTGACATTTCTTCAAACTTATTTGGGTTCTCATTATTGCTTCTGAGTCTTTTTATTTTAAAAATTTCTGTCATGAGAGTTTCATTTGGTTTATTCACCCATCGATTGACCCTTGGGTTGTTTCCAGTTTTTGGCAATTATGACTGAAGCCACTATAAGCAATTCTCATGAGATATAGGTGTATGTGTGGACATCTGTTTTCATTTCTTTTGAGTAAATAAAGATGTGGGAGTGGGATTTCTAGGCCATATGGTAAGTGAATGTAACAAACTACCAAAGTTTTCCTAGGGACTATCCCATTTTGAGTGCCCACCGGCAATGTAAGGGAGTTCCCTTTGCTCTGCCTCTTTGCCCATACTCCTCAGTTTTTTAAAAGCTAGCCATTCTCGTACATGGAGGGTGGTTTCTCTTTTGTGGTTTTGTGTTTCCTTAATGGCTGTTGATGTTGAGCATCTTTTTATGTTTTTTTTTTTTTTTTTTGCCTGTCATACCTTTTCTTCCATGAAGTATTCTGTTGTTTTGCCTGTTTGTTTGTTTTTTTTTTTAACCAGGTTTTTCTTTTCAAATGAGAGATCTTTATATATTCTGGTATAAATTCCTTATTAGAAATGTGTTTTGCAAATGTGGTGTTTTATTGTTTTTGTTTGTTTGTTTGTTTACCAAATCTGTAAGTTGTCTTTTTATTTCCTTGACAGTGTTTTTTGAAGAGCAAATGGTTAGCTTTAAAGAATTCTAGTTCATCAAGGTTTTCTATTCATAGTCCTTGAGTTCTGTCTAACCCGAAGCCTCAAATATCTTCTGTTTTCCTTTTTTCTCCTACATTTTCTTCTTTCTTTCTTTTGTTTTCAAAGATTTTATTTATTTATTCATGAAAGACAGAGAGAGAGAGAGGCAGAGGGAGAAGCAGGCTCCCAAGGAGCAGGGAGCCCGACGCAGGACTCGATCCCAAAAATCGAGACATAATTAATGTGCTATGAAAGCCACTCATTTAATGTGTGCAGTTCAGTGGCTTTAGCTACTCACAGTTGTGAAACCATCAGCACAATCAATTTTAGAATGTTTTCATCCCACCAAAAAGAAATTCTGTACCTATTAGCAGAAAACTCTTTTTCCCTCTTTCCCTAGCCTCCAGGAACGACTAATCCACTTTCTGTCTCTACAGTTCCTGTATTTTGGACATATCATGTAAATGGAATCATACAATATGTGGTCTTTTTTGTCTGACTTTTTCACTTAGTATATAATGTTTTCAGAGTTTATATATGCTGTAGCATGTGTCAGGACTTCATTCTTTTTTATGGCTGAATGATATTCCATTATGTGAATCTACCATATATAGTTTATCCATTAGTTCGTTGATGATCTCCTGTGTTTATGTATAGAAGTTTTATAGTTTACAGTTTACATTCTAGCCTAGGATCTATGTGAGTTAACTTTTCATGTGATATGAGTTATAGTTATTGAACATACCACCCTTTCTTCACCGAGGCACCTCTGTAGAAAGTCATTTGTCCATATGTATGGGTCCACTTCTTTTTTTTTTTTTTTTAAAGATTTTATTTATTTGAGAGAGTGAGAGCTAGAGAGAGCGAGAGAGCATGAGCACACACAGAGGGAAGGCAGAGGGTGAAGCAGACACCCCACTGAGCAGAGACCCCGATGCAGGACTCGATCCCAGGACCCTGGGATCATGACCTGAGCCGAAGGCAGCTGCTTAACCGACTGAGCCATCCAGGCGCCCCTGCATGGGTCTACTTCTGCACTCAGTTGTATTCTCTTGATCTATGTGTGTATACTTTGACCAAAACCACATAGCTTAATTACTGTTGATTTATAAAAAGTCTTGAAATCAAGTAATACGAGTCCTCCAATTTTGTTGTTTTAAAATGTGGCTATCTCGGGCCTTTGGCTTTTCCATGTAAATTTTAAATCAGCTTTGAGAAACTACAAAAAAGCCTGCTGTAATTTTGGTTAGAAATGTATTGAATCTGTAGATCAATTTGGGAGAGAATTGACATCTCACTAATATTGAGTCTTTCAACTCATTTATATGTATCTTTCCATTAATTTAGTCAGTGTTTTGTTTTATTACAAATCTAATGCATATTTTGTTAGATTTAATGAGTTTTGCATGTCCCTAAGTATTTTGATGCTACTGCATCAAATTAAATTGCTTTTTCGTTTGTCTTAATTAGCAACTGCTCATTGCTAGTATATAAACATATAATGGATACTTTTCTATGACTTTACTAAACCCACTTACATATTCTTGTTGCTTTTTTGTAGCTTTTTTTTTTCTTGCCTGATTACACTGTATAGGGCCCTCTAGTACAGTGTTGAACAGGAGTGGTAAGAGTAGACATTTCTTATCTTATACACAGTCTTGCGGGAAAACATTCAGTGTCTTAACATTAAATATGATGTTATATTTAGCTTATTTTAGTATAAAGATTTTGTAGATATCCTTTATCGGGTTCACAAAGTTTCCTTTTATTTCTAAATTGCTGAGAGTTTTTATCACAAACGGATGTTGAATTTTGTCAGATGTTTTGTTCTATGTCTATTCAGAAGATTGTATACTTTTCAAACTTGTTGATATGATGAATTATTTTGATTTGTCTAAGTGAACCCGTCTTCATGCCTAGGAAAAACTCCATGTAATCGTAATGTATTATCCTATTTATATATTGCTGAATTTGTTTTGCCAGTAATATTTTGTTAAGGAGTTTTGCATCCGTGTTCATGAGGGATATTGTTCTATAGTTTCCTTTTATTGTCTTTGCCTGATATGTGTGTGGAATGCTATCCTAATAAATAATTTTTCCTTAAATGTTTGGTGGAATTTTCCAGTGAAACCATCTGGGCTTGGCATTTTCTTCAGGAATGTTTATAACTATGAATTCAATTTATTTAATATATGAGTCTGTTCACTTCAATCTATCCATCTTCCCACTAATCCTGACAGGGGGTGTGTGGGTGGCAGCCGACATGACAGTTAGTGTCTGTCTTCTTCTGTAAAGTGTAAAGTTTATAAAATCATGGAGCTTGCTTCGGTCACACGTAGCTCCAGTGCCTGGCATTCCTGGCTCATTAGCAGATACTTCATAGACCTTTGTCAAGTTAATGATTTGAATCCCTTTGAAACGTGGATGTGCCTTAGAGTTTGTCTTTGCATTTAGTGTGATGGTTTCCTTTTTCCAGAAATGTTGTTATGAAGTTGATGGTGAATCTAATAATCTTTGAGGTCTTACGAAGAAGTGACATTATTATAATTTGAATGGCTTTTATGTGCTGTTTTATGTCATTACTCATTTCTATGCATAGACGTAGCCTTTCCTCCCTGCCAAAGATTACATATCCTTATAGGATACACTATGGCCTTCCTACTGCCTACAGCTACAGTTGTGTGAGTGTGTGAATCAGGAAAAGAGCTTTGTTTTGAATGTCTTGAAGGCTCTGCTCTTCATATCCTGATGTATTTTGCTTTATGTAATTGTCAGTATTTCTCAAGGACTGTGTTCATTAAATCAAGTAATTTTCATTATGGAGAACTAGTTATTTAACCTGTGATAAATTGTTTTGGAGATTATTCTATTCCCTTCTTTTTGAAAACTTAAAAAAAAATTTTTTTTTATTGGCTTTTCTTAAAGTGAAACTCTCCCATGCGACTTTTAGAAGACTTGCAAATCTAAGTCTGCTTTGACTTTGACCTGACATACCAGAAGTTCTGTATAATCATTGCCCTGTTTAGATTTTTCTAAACCTGAAGTGCCCCCCCTGCTCTGCTCCTTTGAATGGGGGACAAGCAGGAGTCATTTCAGACCTACCAGGGCTTCTCCAGCCTCAAGTGATGGTCCTCTTCTGCTCTGATGTATAAGTACACTTTCTCATCCTGAGATTAACTTAATTCCTCTTGATAAGGAATCTGAAGGTGAATGACAAGTTTCCTTCCCTGAAATTTGCTGCCTGTTTTGTCATCCTTTGGCATTTCTAACTGTGACGTGACACTCTCACCTAAATTGGATGATAGTGATTTGTTCCTGGATCAGAATGGCAGTCTTGCTTCATTATTTCCTCCATCTTTGGGTACATGCAAATTTTCCTGATCCTGCTGCTGCCACCCAACCAGATTTCTGCCTCTGCATTAGGTAATGAGCTCTTTTTTTCGTGTTTATTTCAGCAAAACCTTGTCTGGACTTATTGGCAGCACTATTCTGAATGAAATCTATCTTTTCCTTCCTTCCTTCCTTCCTCTTGTATTGATCATCATTTGATTCTTTTTGCCCTATAAATTAATTTTGTATTTCTTCTGCCTTCTGTGGACTTTTTCCCCTAGATGCCCAGAAATAGGTGGGATATAACGCATCATTTGAAATACAAGGAATATATTTGCCTTTTTCTTTCAGTTCCTTCTTTATTTAAAAACATATTTCTTAGGAAGAACGTGGAGTAGTATTAGCATTCATGCAGTATGAAACAATTAGATGGAAATTCTGAATAATAATTGGGAGAAGTGGTATCTGTGCTTATTACACATTCCCCTTAGAAAATACTGTGAAAAGTATGGTTTGCTGAATTTTAGAGACTCCATAATTACCATGTGATGTGAGTTGTTATGGTAACTGGGTTTTCCCCCCTCCTATTAAATAACAGAGTAAGTAAATGGTTGCTTGAGATGTGATTGAATTGTCAGCTTTCAAGCTAATGTTATCCTGATGGGGGAGGGGAGGAGAGATGGACAGAGAGAGAGAGGATGAGGGAGAGAGAGAGAGAGGCAGGGAGAGAAATTTTTAAATGTCTAGAAAGCACCCACAAAGAGATGAATGTCATTTTACTTTGAAAATGTGTCCTCTCCAAGCCCTCCCTCTTGTTCTTCAGTCACTATTAGTCGGGAGACAGGAATAACAAAATTATTTTTGTGCCACTAAGATTACTATTGACAAAAAATTGAAGGCTATTATATCTCATATATAAACAATGGGACACTGAGTAGCTCTGGGTCTCTAACGCTCAGTACAAATGGTTTTTCTTCCGGGAATGTGGGAGGAGTGTGTGTGTCACAGACTGGATGTAGTAGCTCAGTGTTTGTGGTCTGTGTATCAACTGACATTAAATACTTTTATTCTCTTGATAATAAATACATCTGGGGAGCACAGAAATGTCTTCCTTTGTGAAATTGGCGTTTTAAAGTCAATAGCAAGCTCTTAGTTTACCTATAAATTTGTACATGCTACCTTACCTTGTTTCATTCTACTTTGACCTTCTAACAACTTCACCAAAGATTACTTTACTCGATGTGTAGTATTTAATGAAAGTCTGTTAAAAAGGACGTTTTCTGGGCACCTGGGTGGCTCAGTCGGTTAAGCGACTGCCTTCGGCTCAGGTCATGATCCTGGAGTCCCGGGATCGAGTCCCCCATCGGGCTCCCTGCTCCGCGGGGAGTCTGCTTCTCCCTCCGGCCCTACCCTTCCCATGTGCTCTCTCTCTCTCATTCTCGCTCTCTCAAATAAATAAATTTTAAAAAAAAAAGGAGTTTTCTTATAAATGAGTAATCATATTTGTTACGATCACATAAGAGACAGAAGACACTACCAAATTTCTGGTCAGTATATTCTGAACAGAAGTTCATAGGTGGCCAGGTAGTTCCTTCAAGTAAAACATGTATCAGAGAGGAAACGAAATCTACTTTTTTATTTTTTCTTTCAGCATTTCCCCACATTTGTGAATTGTGTTTCTAAGCAAGATACTTTCTTTTGAGCTACTATTTCAGGTATAAATCGATCCTATAGGATACAAATAAAGTGTAGTGAGGAAACTTCAAAATATAAAACATATAATACCCACTTGAAAATTCTGCTTTGTCACTCACTGTGGCTTTAGCAGGAATTAAACATTTCCTGGCCGGAACATTTTGGACATGCTTTTATCAAATTTCAAGTAATTGTGTCCTCAACAACTTGTGTTTGAGTTTAGCTGCATCTACTTAAAAAAGTTTTCTAACACTGTTTCCAGCATGATTGAACGTTGAACATCGCAGTTTTCTGTGATTGCTTGTTCATGATCACGTAGTTTTCACATGACAAAATTTTGTCTTAAAGCAGGTACTGTACATTTAATTTGATTAAACTCAGCAGGTACTTAATTGAACACTTACGTACAGAACCAATTATGGGTCCATGCGAGGGATTCTGAGATGAGTACGACAGGACCTCTGCCGTTAGGATTGTATGAGATTAGGGCACATACACAAATAATCAAAGATGGAATTGGTGGCATGTTATAGGAGAGGTCTGTAGCGTCCTGGAAGTATAGAGATGGAAGAAATTACTTCAGTAAGTAGAGATGAGAGGAAGACAGGGCCTTCCAGGCAGTGAAAGTAGTGAGTGCAAAGGTCCTGCAGAGTATAGGACTGACTTGGGAATTGGTTTCTAACCCAATTCAGCCAGAATCGAGGTTAAATTAAAGAGAGGAGCAGGAAATTATCTGGGGAAATTGGTTGGGGATCTTGGCCAGCAGAGTTCTTACATGAGAACAAATTATTTCTTAAAGTAAATGGTGTGCTTTTGATTCTAGAAGGCTTTGAACGTAATACAAAAGAGTTTGGACTTTATTCTTTAATGAACCATCAAAGGTTTTTGAAAAGAAGTTCTGAGTTAATGGAAGAGTAACAGCACCATTTAGGATGTATTAGGAGGAGGAAAGATTTTAGGCTGTTAGGAGATCAGTTTAGGGGCCTCAGTACTCTAGGCAGGAATTAGGACTAAGCCAATGAGGAAGAAAGTATGGAAAAATAGAAGAAACATTCCAGAAGTGGAGTTGGCTGTTGAGTTGGGGGGCAAGAAAAAGTACAGGATAAATCAGAAGTTTCAAACCTGGGTGACTGGGATATCGATGTGTGATACTGATAGAAACGCAAAGGATAGGAGGAAGGCTGGATTTTCAATGCTGATGGCAAGTGTACGGAGTGTAATAGATGGTGGGAAGTGAGGGTTTGAGGAGCATTACAATCTGAAAGTAGTGACTTTCAAACTCTATTTTTAATTTTCTATGTATCAGGGTGTAATATACATGCAGTTGATTTCTCCTCTCAGTACTTAGTTCTATGAATTTTTATACATGTGCACATTCATGTAACACCACTCAAGAACAGTTCTGTCGCCCTAAAAATTCCCCCATGCTCCTTTGTAGTCAGTCCCTTTCCTCTCCCCCTTCTTCTGAAACCACTGATCTAGTTTATGTCCTTCTAGTTAAAACCCTGTTTTGTTCAAGAGTCCTGGGGACCACCACAAATAGGGGCGGGTGATCAAGCGGGCTGACTACCAGGCCCCCAGCCCTCGTCCTCACTTCATCTAGACAAGTTTTGCCTGTTTTCTGTTTTATATGTTGGCATTTCACTTAACATTTGGGGTGGGTGGAAAAATTAAATAGCTAAATATTCAAAAACTGTATTCTGCAGTGTTGCTGACACACTCTGAGCCACCGTTCCCTCTTATCCTGATTATTGCCGTAGCCTGTGAGTAGGCGTCCCTGCTCTGCCCTTTGCCCCCTACAGTCTCTTCTCAGCATAGCAATCAGCATGATCCTTTTATGCTATAGATTAGATTATGTCTTTCTTCTCAAAACCTTATAATGGCTTCCTCTTTACTAAGAATAAAGACAAGTCCTTGAGGGGTGCTTGGGTGGCTCAGTCAGTTAAGCATCTGACTCGTGATTTCAGCTCCAGTCATGATCTCAGGGTTGTGAGATTGAGCCCCATGTTGGGCCTTGTGCTGGGCATGGATCCTGCTTAAGATTCTCTCCTTCTACTTCTGCCCCTTGCACTCTGCACCCGCACATACTCTGTCTCTCAAAAAAAAAAAAAAAAAAAAAAAAAAAAGTAAGTCCTGAAAAGTGACCTAGAAGTCACTTCCCTGCTGTCTCTGACTGCCCTGTTAATTTGCCAGACTTCTCTCTTGCTTATTCTGTCCATGCTCGTTGGTTATAGTTGGTTACCTCAAACAGGTTAGGCACCTGTGCCTCCACCCTGTCTGAGTGCGTGTGTTTTTTTAACTGAGGTAAAATTCGCATAACATAAAATTAACCCTTTTCAAGCTTAAAGCATACAATTCAGTGGTATTTAGTGCATTCACAGTGTGCAAACCGTCACCTTTATCTAGTTCCAGAACATTTTCATCACCCTCCAATGAGACCGCGTGTATGTTAAACAATCACTTGCCATTTCCACCCCCACCCCACCCCCCCGCCCCCGACAATCACATCTATGGATTTACCTATTCTGGAAATTTCAGGTAAATAGAATCATCTAATAGGTACCTTTCTGTCTGGCTTCTTTCTCTTTCACATAAATGTTTTCACAGTTTATCTACATCTAGTGTGCATCTGTACGCCATTCCTTTTTATGGTTGAATAATATTACATTGTAGATATATTTTGTTCATTCATTCATTGCTCACGTGGGTTATTTCCATCTTTTGGCTATTGTGAAAATGCTGCTTTGAGCATTCGTGTACAGTGTTGGCGTATATGGTTTTGATTCTTTTAACATAGAATTGGAATTGCTGGGTCGTAGGCTAATTCTGTGTTTGGCTTTTTGAGGAATGACCAAAGCGTATTCCATAGAAGCTGACCTGTTTTCCATTTCCACCAGCACTTCTCTGGGTTGTTATGTCTTCATTGCATTCTGGTCTTTACTGAGGCTTCACCTTCTCAATGAGGTCTACGCTGACTGCCCTATTGAGTCCTGTAAAGTGTTCCCGTCCCTCTCCTCCTCTCATTGTCCGCCCCCCCATTCCCTACTCGTGTATATTTCTCTAACATGGTCTCTTTTTTACGCACATGCGTAATGTTTCGTGATACTTACTCCCTCTTATACCTAGAAATGCTTACTCTTCTCCAGATCATAGAACCTGCTCATGCCAACAGTCCCTCAGACACCCGTCATTGCAAGGGTGTGTGCAGATGAAGCAAAACTACATTCCACATCCGTGAAAACTTCCTGCACAGTAGTTGAGAACCCTCATCTGCTGAGTAACAGGGTTACAAGTTCATGATTTGCAATTATTTTGTTGATTGGATTTCCTTCAAAGACTTCTCAGAGTATGGCAAATCATACATAATTTTCATGCTTTTAAGAATGCTTATTGTATTTTTCAGCCTAGCAACATTAACCTATATGGGTGGCTATATATTGAATTAGAATAGCGTCCTAAAATGTGTTTCTGTTAAAAATGGTCAAGGATGTCTCTTTTGCCGTGTAACACAACTGGAGTGTAAGGGCATGACTGATTTCAAGCTGTTTCCCTAAGTTTCTCTTCAGTAAAGGAAAGGGCAGGGGTGCATTTTTAAGGAGATTTATTCACAGCTAACTCCATAGAACACTGAGACTAGGTATAATCTCATAAACCATGAGTTCAGGCTGGTGCGTAGGCTCAAGAGTTGGGCTGGGTCCCCGCTCCCACCTTCAGATGTGGTTGGAGTGGCAGCGGGAGGATTAGCTTTAACCTTCAGTTTATAACCTCCTTTCAAAAAGGTTTCCGGGCATAAATGCTTTTGTTCTTAGAAGCTCAACGTTTGATTTGCTCATTTTCCTTTACATTTTTTTCCCATAATACTTTCTTTTTTTTTTTTTAACTCAGGTTGAAGTGGTAATTGCCACTGTTGTCTTTCCAAAAACATTCAGTGCTCTTTTTACCCATAGACTGAGACTGTGGATGTTCCTCAGTAGTGCAGTGATAGCCATGGATTATTTGTCAGGAAAATATTGAAGTATTTTGAGGGTGTGAGTAAGAGAGGAAAGCTGGTTATGGTGTTTGAGTGTTCTTTCTGTTAAATCCAGGTCTCCCAAAATAGGATTTTTTTTAAGGGGGGAGGGGCATAGGGAGGGGGACCGAGCTTTAAGTCGGCTCCACGCCCAGCGCGGAGCCTGACGCGGGCTCCACCCCAGCACCCTGAGATCATGACTGAAGCCAAAGTCAAGAGTCAGATGCTCAACTGACTGAGTCACCTGGGAGCCCCAAATTGGACTTGAGAGTTAATGTATTTTATGAAACGGAAATAGAATTGATAGGAAACTGCCCCACATTTTGGAAACAGAGAGCAGGGCCGAAGGCCGATTCATGCCTCTCCAGCTAGAAATGTGGCCTCGGTTGTAGTCTGCTTCCCAGATAATAAGGAGGAAGCAGGAACTGGTGGTCCTGTTCCTTCGAGGACTTTTGTTGCCCTATTGAGAAGGCTCTCCCTTCCCTACTCGATACAGTGAGTACTTAATCAGAAAAAGAAGGAACCTGTCCTGAACGATTTTTTTTCAAGTTCATTTCATGGTACAAGTATCTTCTTCAGACTCTCCGAGTATCGAGGTGTTTTTTTGTTTGTTTGCTTGTTTGTTTTTGAGAAAAGCAGTGCTAGGATGAGAAGTGATAGATAGCAGACAGAATTAACTTTCTTTGTTCTTTTTATTCCCGTAGGTTCCCCCTAATTTCGCTTGATAATCTGTTTGTGCTCCTTCCTGACTCTCCCACCGGAAGGCTCTCTGCAGACACACACTGATCATGCTCATAAGCTTTCGTAGTACCTGACGTGTGGTAGGCCCGCACGGAGACTAGGATTACAGAGAATTCCAGAGGCCCTGGGGGGCAGCTGTGTTCAGAACGGCTGTTCCCTTCCCTCTCACCAAGCCCTTGAGAAAATTAATTCCCACATTACAGTAAGATCTCCTTACACACCCTAGTTATCATGGTGCTGGGGTCATTATAGAGAAATTTGTCTTTTCGGCTGCTTGTTGTTGTTTTTGTGTGCGTAGGACCCAGACTACAGTTTTAGTTGTTTGGGTTTAGATGAGATGAGTTACAGGAAATGTGAAATGTGATGCACTGTGACTGTTTCTCGTGAGCGATCTTTCTTTAACAGAAGCAGACCTTGGGAAGATTTGTCGCAAGATAGCCTCGTACTAATAGGTAGAAACAGAAATGACTATGAAAACCAGATGTTTTGTCTGGGCCTCTCTTCAGAAACAGGGCTGCAGTGTCGGCATAGATCATTTTTCTCTTGTTTACCCACACTGATTAAAGGGCATTTATCTAGTGGTGTGCACTCATTTGCATCTCTGGCCCTCCTGGTTTCTACACAACGTGATATTTCTGTTGGCCATTGAAATTTATTACTTCAGAAATTGTCATTGTGGAAATCCAGGATGTGAGCAGTATTTATTTTTATTTAAAATGACTAGGGGCATTTGCTAGACAATACCTAGTTTCCTGACATTGGCAAGAGGCTTCACAGAGTTGGCCCCTCATTTTCAGAGACACATTTGTATTACGCATACATCTTAACTTGTGATTACTGTAGAATTCTATTTGCTTTAATTTAGAAAATTCCAGGCTCATTTTATTTTGTCTTGACGTGACTCTAAACTCTTATCCTTTGAAAATAGCTGAAAGATCTTATTTGTGGTTCCGATCCTAGACTGATTTGGTTTGTTTTAGAATCTAAATCATTTAAATGAAGGGTAGGGGGGAAGGAATTTTATTCTGTTTTAATACCACAGAGTCTAACTTACGTTGTGGTCCGTTTTCCCCACAGGTTCACATCCAGCTTTCCGAGTGGCACCGGGCAATCTTTCTGCCACAGGCCTGGCTTGCATATATGAGTCGAGCTTATCATGCCATTTTACAGGTAACGAAACCATAGGATTGGGTGCTGTAGGGGAGTGTCTCCTTCGGATCTCAAATTTTACTGCACATATGGATTTAATATAAAAGCCCTTAGGAAAATAGCACTATCAAAAATGCAGTGCTTGGGGCACCTGGGTGGCTTAGTCAGTTAAGCGTCTGCCTTCAGCTCAGGTCACGATCCCAGGGTCCTGGCATCGAGTCCCGCATTGGGCTCCCTGCTCAGCGGGGAGTCTGCTTCTCCCTCCACCTGCTGCTCCCCCTGCTTTTGCTCTCTCTCTCTCTCTCTCTCTCTCCTCTCTCTCTTTCTGACAAATAAATAAAATCTTTAAAAAAAAAAATGCAGTGCTTGTTTTTGCTCATAAAAGACTGTGAGTTGTGCACATAACTGCGCTTACATTTTCAATCTTCATGTCCGCCATCTGTGGCCAGTCCAGAGCCCCCTCTTGGGTGCTTTTCTACACCCCGCTGCTTTCTGAGACCTCCTAGATGTCCCAGGTGTCCTGTGGCTGTCCCACAGCGCCTTGACGTACACACGTCCCCGACTAAGCTCACCGTCTGCCCCTGCACCTGTGCCTCCCTAGGCTGCACCTGTTTACAGCTCCAACCTTATTATCTCTTAATCCTTTTCCGGAATTGTATGTTTCAGTCTTGCTAAATCTCTCTGTTGTCAAACTCAGCACATCTTCCCTAACCTCTTGACTTTTTACACACCGTTCCTTCTGCTGTAGGCACTGCCATTCCTTCTTTGCCCACCTAATTTCTGCTGGTTTTTTTAGAGTGTTTTATCTGGGAAGGCACCTACCTGTGGGGCCCACCCCCCAAAACTGAATTATATGCCCCTCTTTTGTGCTTTCTTAGAATCCCTGCTTCCCCACCACCCCCGCCCCCCGGCTTTTTTTTAAGATTTTATTTTTAAATTTTTTTTAGTAATCTCTGCACCCAACGTGGGGCTGGAACTCACAACCCCAAGATCAGGAGTCATGCCCTCTGCTGACTGAGCCGGTCAGGCATCCCCCATGCTTCCCGTTTTGAAGCCCTTATCACCTTAGATATTTGTCTGGGGCCCTTTGGTTGTCTCTGCTTCTTAAAGCTAAGAGCTGTGTTTTCTTCCCTGCTGTCGCTCTAGAACATGGCATAGTATCTAAAACATAGTAGGTGCTCCCTAAATAAATGAATTCTACTCAATTTGACTTCATTTAATCCAATAATACTAAAAGTCGTAGTTTGTGAATTCTGAAATGAGAAAATTGGGGGTCAGTGTGGGAATATACAGTTAACAATATAAGGAAATGACTAACCAACCTTTGTTCCAAGCTTAAAATTCATTTTTAAGGATGATAGAAAAAAATCTGATGGTACTTAAGTAATTTATGGCCCA
This sequence comes from Callorhinus ursinus, assembly GCF_003265705.2. Lineage (NCBI taxonomy): Eukaryota > Metazoa > Chordata > Mammalia > Carnivora > Otariidae > Callorhinus > Callorhinus ursinus. The sequence goes on from NW_027397101.1 coordinate 22,623,127, forward strand.
GAATGGGATTCTCAAGGAGTCTCAGGAAGTGTGGTGTTACGGTTAAAGGTAACAACCGTCCTAAAAGACGGAGTGGGAAGGAGGAGTGGGTGGGGGGTCAGCTGGGGGGTTGGGGAAGGAATGACTAAGCATCTTAGCATTGGTGTTCTCATCTTAAATTAAAACTTTGCTGCAGCATATTTTATTGAGTCTAGGATTTACAAAGCAGTGATGCATCTTTGGAGGTTCTGACTCATTGGAACTGAGTAGGGGACCAGGAACTTCCATGTTTACCAAGCTGTCAGGTCATTTTAACATAGTCTGTCAACTACACCACCACATTTTATAGATGGCTCCCCAAACTACACCGGAATTCACATTTTAAAGATGTCCTTTTAGAACCCTTGTTCGCTTTGGCTCACCTTTATGCGTTTTGTTCTAGGTGGCATCTGGGCACTCGGTTTTGAACAGGTGCATGGGTGAAGGAATGTGTATTACTCATACACACCCTTAACCAATTATAGTTTTTAGTCAAGAAGAGTGAGGTTGCAAGTCAGAGTATGCACTTTTTCTCACATCCGTTTGACTCGATGTGATTTTGTAGTGCTTTCCTTCAGCAAACATTTATGGACCACCTTTCACTGGCCAGACCCCTGTGCCAGGTGTGTGGGATACGGAAGGAGAATAAAGCACTCCTTCCTCTCTGTGAGCTCCCGGTCCACTGAGGGAGACTGACACGTCCACCAGCAATTTTAAAACAACCCCTTTCAGGCTTTAATAGAGGACGTACAAGGTGCTTTGGGTGCCTGGAGAAAGAAGGCAAGAATAACTCTTCCCCCTGCAGCATGAACTGAGAATTTTATTTAGCTCTTAGCATAAGGAAGCTAAGTCGAACAGGATGATGGTATAACTCATGCAGGTGACTTGCAATTGATTAAAAAAAAAAAACCACACAGTTATTTTTTTTATAATGAGAGCTACCATTATTGAACAACTAGTGTGTGTCCAATACTTAACATGTATTATTTCAATGAATCTTTATGGAAACCCTTTGAAGTGAGTGTTGTTAACCCCAACGTATGATGGGATTCTGGACGCAAAACGGTGCAAAACCCAACAGTCACAATTGTCGGGCTCCTGGGAAGGAACAGGGACTTGGTCTGATTCGTCTGTCCCCAGAGCCTCAGCCTTTTCCAATGCGGCACATACTTTCCCTGGCACTATCATTAGTCATAAAAACAAATAATGCAAATTGGTTTACCTTTTTAAAGGCTAGATCTATTTACGAAAAGCCGGCTGTTTTGACAAATGCAGGTCAGTTATTCTGCCTTTCTCCTGTTGTAGATGCTAGTTTGCCTCTTTGCTTATTTATCATTTAAAACCCTTTTTACTTTGGATTTCTCCATTCCACTGAGAATTGGTGACAGTAGAAAGGAAACTCAAAGTATAGACTCTAAGAAGATTTTCGGTATCACTTAAAAGTACAGGAAAGCTTTTTAGGGAATCACTATTTGAAAGCACACTGATGCATTTTAATTGAGTTTTTTAAAATGAGCCCACACACTTAAACCGAATTTATGGTATCTTAGAAGAATTAGAGCAACTGCCAGACTCCTTGTCTATATCAAGACTTTCTGTCCTGGAGGATCCTTCGTCTATACAAGAGTTACAGTTACTTCCATCTGGTGCTAGACATATTTTGTAGCATTAAACCAGAGGATCATTTAGAGGAGGCATGTTTTATTCAGTTAAGCCTAGGAGACATGTGGAAAGATACATTCTGCATTATTTCCTGGAGGTTGATTATGATGCGAATAAGTTTGAGATCTGACCAGGACCAGTGGCTTTAGCTTGGGCATCTGCTTCCAGCCTTATCTAATTTTTCCACAAGAACGTCAGAATTTGGATTTTAGGCATATCAATGTGCTTGACATGGGGGAGGTATTTGGCTTTCTTCCCGTTAAGATGGAAGAACACAGATAGATACCAGTTGATTGACAGTTCAGAGTCTTATTTTGATAAGGAGGCCTCTCCAGCCATCTTTGTTTCAGTGCCCATGTGGGATGCTGAGTTGGTTAAGACCTCCAGACTTTGTGGAAAGGGCTTTTGTGAATATGACCTCAACCTGGAGAGAGGACCTAGAAAGCAGGTTGACCGCAGACATTTGCTTCCTGAGTGGGTCAGCTGGCTGTAAAATAATCTGAAATCAAAACCAGGGGCAGGAACTGCAACCCCAGTAGATTTCTCTCTGATCGTTTGTAGGAGTAGTTTGTTCTTAACGTCTACACCTTTGGAGCTAGGTGAAATTGCTCACTATAATCAGCAAGCTCTTTGTTATATAGACTGGAGATTTAAAAAAAAAAGAAGGATAGGAATAATTGGAAATATTAATTATTGGAATTATTGGAATATTAGTCCAATAAATAATTAGAATCTACAGGCAATCCAAAAATCTCAATTCAGGTGATCATTTTGGCCTTCTTCCTCCTGGTGAGTGCTGTCCCCCCTTAATCACAGAAGCCAAGATGACAGAGGTGGGTGCCACCATGACCAACACACAGAGACTCCGGGGGCACAGTGGGTCTGAATAAATAGTCTCACACGGACTGGGTAGAAAGGGGGAGGGAGACATTCCAGAAGAGAGGGTTGAGAGGAGCAAGAGATTTTGGAAGAAGAAATAAGTTTACTTAGTCATGTCGATGGTTGTACTGGGTTATGGCTATAGGAGAGATTAGAAACGTAGGCCTTCTCAATAGGCTGCCCGTGTACTGAGCTCTTTTGGTTTGTGGTTTATTCTAAGCAGATTTTGAACCTTTTCATTTCCTCCTGCTTACCCTTTTTGGAAAAAACATTATGGCAAGTAAATGTTCCTAGGAGTAAAGAGGCCTACTTTAAGAAGCATAACTAATAGGGATAGGCAAGAAATACTATTTTCTAGTTTGCCTATCCCCTGGGAGGTCAATATCAGTCGTAATAAGTATTAATATTAATGTCTTGCCACTTTGTTCACCTCTGATACCTTGCTCCAGGAGACAGAGGGGAGAATGAAAGGGTCATTTTATTTTTTTTATTTTTCTTCCCCCTTTTTTTTTTCAAAGATTTTATTTATTTATTTGACAGAGAGAGACACAGCGAGAGAGGGAACACAAGCAGGAGGAGTGGGAGAGGGAGAAGCAGGCTTCCCGCTGAGCAGGGAGCCCAATGCGGGGCTCGATCCCAGGACCCTGGGATCATGACCTGAGCCGAAGGCAGACGCTTAACGACTGAGCCCCCCAGGCGCCCCAGGATTCTATCTTTGAAAACACGGAGATGGGGACGGATATGAGTGCAGTAAATGGAAATTATGAAGGATGTGACTAGGATGCCCATCAAATCTCAGAATGCCTGAGCTGGTCAGCTCCAGGGCACTGTGGGCTGGAAGTTGCACTAAGTACAAGGACCCCTTCGACTGATGGACTGTCTTTGCCTTCAGTGGGCTCACAGGCTGGTGGTAACTGAGGGTTTATAGACATTCATGAGAGATCATTTCATAAGAAGATAATAAAGTGAGGTGGGATTTTTGTTGTTGTTATTAACAATAAACCTGGTATGGTAGCTATTTGTTATTAGCCACCACACTAAACAGACACTTCTCCACATGATTTAGCGTGGAGCTCTAATGCCATGAGGTAGTTGTTAGCTGCATTTTACAAATGAGGATTAATTGAAGTATAGAGAGACGATGTAACTTGTCCGAATTTACACAGCAAGTCAGTGGAAATGACCTTAGATCAAGGCATTCTGATTCCAGAGCCCACATCCTTAACCTGGCAAACTGTATTGCTTCCCTCTCTACAGTTTATATGGAGACATACTTTTCTCCTGTGGAACATACCTTGGGACTCTACTTTTCATTTTGTTTTATTATTATTTTTTAAGTAAGTTCTACACCCAGAATGGGGCTTGAACTCACAACCCTGAGATAGAGAGCGTATGCTCTAGTGACTGAGCCAGCCAGGTGCCCCCATACCTTAGAACTCTAAAATCAGTAAGAAAAAGACAACCAGTAGAAAAATGGACACACGGGGGCACCTGGGTGGCATCGTGGGTTGAGTATTGGATACTTGGTTTCAGCTCAGGTCTTGATCCCAGGGTCGTGGCATGGAGCCTCGTGTCAGGCTGTATGCTCAGCACAGAGTCTGAATTTCTTTCTCCCTCTCCCTCTACTGCTCCTCCCGGCTCGCTCTCTCTCGAATAAATAAATATTTAAAAAGAAAAAAAAATGGACACAGTAGGAAATCTAAGTCAGTAAACATTTGAAAATATTTTCAGTCTCACTGATAAACAGTGAAATGAACATTAAAACCATAATAAACACTTTTTCGCGCTTGCCAGAATAGTAGAAATTCATAGCCTGACAACTCCAAATGTTGATGAGAATGTGGAGTAGCTAGAACTTTTATTTTCACTGCTAGTGAGAACATAAGCTGCACAACCACTTCTGAAAATGGTGTGGTATCACTCAGTAATACAGTACACAGTTCTCGTCCAGTTTGGGGCTCATCAATAAACCAGTCTCTTTCTTTCTTTCTTTTTCTTTCTCTCCCTTTCTTTCTTTCTTTCTTTCTTTCTTTCTTTCTTTCTTTCTTTCTTTCTTTCTCTCTCTCTCTCTCTCTCTCTCTCTCTTTCTTTCTCTCTCTCTCTCTCTTTCTTTCTTTCTCTTTCTTTCTTTCTCTTTCAGATGTTATTTATCCATTTTAGAGAGAGCGAGAGAGCAAGCAAGTGGAGTGGGGGGAAGGGGGAGAGGGAAAAGCAGACTCCCCACTGAGCAGGGGGCCTGATGCTGGGCTCGATCCCAGGACCCTGAGATCATCACCTGAGCTGAAATCAACAGTCAGATGCTTAACCGACTGAGCCACCCACGTGCCCCAAAACCAGTATTTTAAGTACATTTAAATAATGTAATTGCTTAAAGACTCGAGGGGAAAGGAGCTATCAAAATAATCCTGAGTGTAAAAAAATAGGAAAATAAATATCTGAAGGTCTTGGCCTTATTTTTTTATTTATGTTTTTATTATATTTCTACTTTTATCGTGTGTAGAAGTTGAAAATTATGGTGTCAACTTTTATAAATTCAAGAAATAAAAATGTGCAGATGTTTGAGAATAACTTTGGTTATATATTACCCAAATCTTAAGTGTTATATGAGCATCCTCATTTTCTACCATTCTGTTAAAGTACTGGTGCCCAGGCCCCAATCTTGGTATAGTGTCTGTTAAAATTATCATTATGATAGGGGGGTGGGGAGATGGGTTAGCCTGGTGATGGGTATCAAGGAGGGCACGTTCTGCGTGGAGCACTGGGTGTTATACGCAAACAATGAATCATGGAACACTACATCAAAAACTAATGATGTAGTGTATGGTGATTAACATAACATAATAATAAAAATTTAAAAAATTATTATTATGATAAAGGGGATTTTTTTTTGTTTTTTAATGGGACCAATGGAATTCAAATCTGCTTTTAATCGATATCCCAAAATGAAGTGCTGTGCACTAAATTTCTCAAATCTACAGCTGCTCCAGGATAAATTTCTTTAGTGAGTGTTGAAATACCTGAGTGGTGATATAATTATCTCTCCTCACACGTTCTTTTTTAATAATCTAACATTTTATTAGGAACATTGGCGGCCAATGGGTAAAGACTACATCGGTTATCAGTGTTTTACAAAGAAATGCTAAGGTCATTTCAGCCATAGGGTTTGCATGCTGATTTATGCTGTGTGTCCTGCAGGGCAGGACAGGAGAGCTGGATTTGCAGTTGAAACATGGGAAAGAAGGACCCGAGGAGGTGCAGTACAAAAAAGGCACAGCCTGGCTCTGGTAAGGGGATGGTGTCCCGCTGGAGTCTCATTGCTCCTCATGGGAAACGAATGATGAGGAGGAAGGGGCCCACTGTTTAAAGCTTATATATATATATATAATAATATTCCATTGTATATACATATGTATATGTATATGCAATGGAATATTATGCAGCCATCAAAAAACACAAAATCTTGCCATTTGCAACGATGTGGATGGAACTAGAGGGTATTATGCTGAGCGAAATAAGTCAATCGGAGAAAGACATGTATCATATGATCTCACTGATATGAGGAATTCTTAATCTCAGGAAACAAACTGAGGGTTGCTGGAGTGGTGGGGGGGTGGGAGGGAGGGAGTGGCTGGGTGATAGACACTGGGGAGGGTATGTGCTATGGTGAGCGCTGTGAATTGTGTAAGACCGATGAATCACAGACCTGTACCCCTGAAACAAGTAGAGCTTTATTCAATGAATTTTAGTAATTTTAAAAATGGTTTTCTAAAGCAGCGTGAAAATGGGTTACTTTTCCCTTTTCCCCCTTGTGACGGATTATTTCATATGCTTTCAAAGGGAAAATTCTGTTTTCTCACTCAATTCATTGCCTTCCTAACAACTCCCATTTCATCAAGGAATACCCCTCTACCCTACTCCCATGCTCCACCCCCCCCAAGACATCTTCATTATTAGGAGTACCTTTAAGGCGTCAGGGTTTTAATTTTTTTGGCAGATGTCCCCAGGTGAATTCCCACTGTATTAGCTAGAAATGTGTAAATGCTGGCACATTAAAAGCAATGTAAATTGTTACATGGGTTAGGAAGAATACCTTGTCAGATTAATGTGGCAGCAACCTAAATCTAGGTAAAGTGCTTAGAATCTAAATTGCTTTGCCTGCAGCCACCAGGTTTCTTGAATCTAAAAATCTATTCAAAGCTTACTGGAGTGTAGGTTTTTGTTTACTGATTGGCATTTGTAGAAAAGCAGAAGCTGTGTGTGCGTGTATGTATGTTTAAGTAATTCTATTCTAAGTTGCATTTTCTAGATTAACTTTCAAAATAGCAACACAGTTTAAAACATTAGGACATGAAATTTAAGATTAGAGGTTAAGAATTTGAATTTTGCTTCCTCTTTGTGGTTCTCTTTTACGTATAATTTGTGGTTCATCTTCTAAAAATGATCATTTGGTAGGGGTTGTATATTGGCTGTATTCTCCAAAATAGAGAGAGAGGTAGAATGAAGAATGTGACAGAAAGTTGGGCATCCAGGATAACTCCCAAGATTTTGACTGTGAATAACTAAAAGTATGAACTTCCCATTTACTGAGTTGGGGAAGACAATAGAAAAGCAGGTCTGTGTAGGGTAGGAATCAGGTTTGGGACTTGCTAATTAGACCTCCAATTTAGAGATATCACATAGGTCATTGATGATATGAGTGTAGAGTTTGGAGATGAGATCAGGGCTGAAAATACAAATTTGGGAATTACCAACATATCAACTGCATTTAAAATCATGATGCTGGGTAAGATCACCTAAGGACTAAGTAAAGACAGAGAAAAGGTCAGGGGACGGAGCCCCAGAGCAGTTCAACATTTAGACATGGGGCAGATGAAGAGGGAACCAGTAAAGCACAGGGAAAAGCAGTGGTCAGTGATGTGGGAAGAAGAGCAAGAGAGAATGGAATCTGAAACACCGAGGCAAGCGTTTTGAGAAAGGAGAAACCAGTTGTGTCAAAGGCTGCTATGAGGCTGCAAAAGGTGGAGACTGAGAATCAGGAAAGACTTGGCCTCTTTGAAAGTCCTTGGCGGCCATGACAGGAGCTGTTTTGGTGGAGCTGTGGGGACAAAAGCCAGATTATAGAAGGGTCTAGAAAGACTGGAAGGAGATGAACTATTTTAAATGAGTTCTGATGTATGAGAAGCAGTGAAATGGGGCAATCGCTAGAGAGTTTTTTCTTCTTTGAAGATGGTAGATCTTACAGTGTGTCCACCTGCTAAGGGGAGTTATACAGGTAGAAAAGGACCAGTTGGTGGTGCAGCAGACAGAAGCAGGTAGGTATGAGGTGGGACTAGCCCACATGTAGAAGGTTTGCCCCAGCATAGAACTATAGGCAGTTCATCATTTGTAAATATCCACACTGACCAGTAAAACAAAACAAACAAAACCCACGTTGAGTGCACCGTAGTCCATTTAGGAAGACTGAGATAGGACAATACGTTTTAGAGAAATTTATTGTCAAATAGTTTTATAGGAATGCAAGTTTATGGTCTGTAGGAGCAGTGTTTGCAACTGTTTCAAAAACTTGGCTCTGGGGCGCCTGGGTGGCTCAGTCGGTTAAGCGACTGCCTTCGGCTCGGGTCATGATCCTGGAGTCCCAGGATCGAGTCCCGCATCGGGCTCCCTGCTCAGCAGGGAGTCTGCTTCTCCCTTTGACCCTTCCCCCAATTCTCTCTCTCAAATAAATAAATAAAATCTTAAAAAAAAAGAAAAACTGGGGTCTGAAGATCGAGTCATTCTCAGAGAGTGCTGATAGCTAAGATTCTTTAGTATTTCCCATGAAAATAATACAGCTATAACATACTTGCAAAAACTTTGTAAAAAGTTTGAGCTTATGAAACTTGAAGGGTATAGTGAAAATATCTATGATTGCTTCTTGAAAAATGTTAGTAGGGCAGTCCATGGTTGTTCTTGAACTCAGGCTTTTATGTTGAAAAGAAATTTTATCTGGTGAATATTTGAATTGAGTATGTATGCTATCTTCCAGTCCACATGTGTGATTATTTTCTTTCGCCTCCAGAGTGAATCTATAACCATTTTAAATTTTATTTTCTCTACGTACATAGTGACAATTCCATTATCTACAATTTGGTCATAGTAAATTGCTATTTTAGTGAGCTCTTCTGCAAAACACCAGAGAATGTCTTAGTTTAGGCTGCCACAGCTAAAATACCCTAGACTGGATGGATGCCTTAAACGACAGAAATTTGTTTCTCATGCTTCTGGAGGCTGGGAAATCCAGATCAAGGTGCCAGGAGATGTGCTGGGGAGGGTCTCCTTCCTGGTGCGCGAGTGGCCGCCGCCTTGTGTCTTCACAGGAGGGAAGGCAGGCCTGGTGTCTCTTCTTACAAGGGCACCCATCCCACTCGGGAGTGCTCCACCCTCATGACCTCCCCAAGGCCTCACCTCCAAACACTCTCCGTGGGGTGTTTAGATTTTCACGTACGGATTTTGGAGGAACACATTCAGCCCGTAGCAGAATAAAATAAAACATAAAGGACACCTGTGTAGCCACCACTCAGTGTAAGAGGTGACACCATCGTAACACGGCCTATGTGTCCCTCCTCAGTTACATCACCTCCTTCCCCGCCTTCAGTAAGTGACCTAAGGAATAGGCAGGGGAAAGTCCTTGAAGGAAAGCTCCTATTACAGGTTTTTCACCTAACACTAAAATTCCACATATAGAGTTTTAGGATCTGGAGTCATTGCCAGAGGTTTTTATTAATTGACAGGTAAGCAGAAAGATGGAGTTCTTATTCCAACATCAATTCTTGCACCTATTTTCAATCTTTATTGCAGGGTCCGAGACATGTTGACTGAGGAGATCACCAAGGTGGCGGCCAAGTAAGATCCATTTATTCGTTTACCAAAAATTTTCTTTAAATGCTTTTTGTTTTGTTTTGTTTTTTCCTGGCAAGTGCATACCATTTCTCCCTTTAGGGTATGTCCTAACTTTAAGGATTTTAAAGGATTTTTTTTCATTATTTTTTTAAAAAAATCAGTTGTTATCCTCTCTCGTGTTAATTCTTAAAGTAATGTCTTTTTGTGAGAATACAGAGGAATCAATCAAACATGACTTCGACATCAAAAGTCACGGAGGTCATGCCCTTGTTGTACACCTAACAAAGTGCCCCGTGCTTTGACTTAGATTTAAAGGATTCTCATTTGGTTTGCGGCAGGGGTGGGGGCTGCTGAGGGAAGGAGAAATTCTTGCTAATGTGAATTATGTGGGTTCTACAAATAGGTTATTAAATCTCAACTGTGAGCCAGGAAATAAATCAGGGTAGTACTTCCTTTCATTCCCTTTGTGTTACTGGGTCCAGGGTATCTAAAAATTCAATTTTTAAATACCCAAAACGAGCGTGAAGTCCCGTGAAAATGGCAGTTTCAATCATATCCTTATGGTTGTTTTAACAAAAATAACGAGTATTACCACCTTGAGGCTTTTTATTTATCTTAAGCCAACTCTCAACAGAAAATTACACCCTAATGAACTTGCTGGGAACAATCTCTTCAGGCTCCTTTGCTAACAAGCTGAGTAATTGTTTCTGGCAGTAAGGTACATGTCAGTTACCGCCGCTTCTCCCTTTCACCATCACCTTGGCTGCTGCCCTTTCTGTAGGACTTCCTTTTTTCTTATCCACCGAATAACATGGATTGACCTTTGACCTAAGGGATTTCATGTGTCCACATTATCTAGACATATTTAATTGCAGTATAGTTTATCCCTATCATGTCCCAGAAACTTCCGTGGCTAAATAGGTTTGGCCTTAAAAAACAAAACAAAACACAAAAACACCAAAGAACATGATCTACCTTAGAGTCCGCTTTCTACCAGTAATTTCTTAAGCAGGCACGTGACTGTGAAGTCTGATCACAGTACATGATCACTACTCAGCCTTGTGTCTTCTGAATAAAGGGAGATAAAGGTGGTAATCCTCCCCTGCACTCAGTTCTGTGGGAGGCCCTGGGAAATACTGTTGACATATCTGTTGACAAAATGAAAACTAAAGTACAGAGAGGCTTCACTAGGGACTCATTTGTGTCTGCTTATCCAGTTTGGTGAATTGCAGACACAGTGGGGGAGCGCTCAGCTGCATATTGGAGGGGAGGGGGTGCTGGGTCGGAGGCTGTCTTTGACCTTTACCTTTCATAGTTTGTTCCATTATGTAGCCTACTTATATCCTGTTAAAAACAGCGCTCTGACATTTGCAGCAAAAAAACGTGAACGCTGAAGAATCTAGCAGCTTTCTATTAGACTATAATTTTGCCTCTCTAGTAACTTTTGCATTTTCCATTCTAAAATTTTATTTCAACAAGATTTTAATCTTCAGATTTGCAAAGCATCGTTTCATGACTAATACCTAAGAAGAGTGTGTTCACATTCTCAGTGGTAGGGAATAAAAATAATTCATGTTCTCATGGTGCTAAACCTTTTCATCAAAAATTTCAAAGTATTTTATAGACCTTATTAAAGCAATGCTGACAATAGTAGGTATGACAGCAAGTGAGGTTCGGAGGCTGAAAGATTAATGATAGTGCAGGGGGAGAAAAAAAATCACTCTGCTGCCTTCTCTTTACTTTTTCCCACCGGCTTCCTCCAACCATGGGAGGACACACACACACACACACACACACACACACACACACACACACACCCACCCCGCCCCCCCCACCCCCGCCACCACCACCTGCTGCCAGCTTAGCCTTCCCTTTCTTGGATCATGGCTGACACAGGCTGGTTGGAACCATTGTAAAACTGACTTTGTTTTGAGCCGTAAGTTAAATGCAGGAAGTAAAATACCAGTCACAGGATTAGACTGATTTGCTCATTTAAGAGCAGTTTTAAAGCATCAAGGATAGGGCTAAGGGAGAATCAGAACACAGATAAACCCTGATGATTGATGTAAGTTTATTTTCATCGTTACTAATGAAATAGATCTGAACCCAAAGATGAAAATCCCCAAAGGACTGGGTCACTTTACTAATATGTAATGTATACTTTGTCCCTAAGAAAGCATCACTGTAGCTCATCCTTCCCTGCACTTTTTAATTAGGTTGATGGCATCAGTTTGTTCCAAAGGACAGTTTAATTAAAATGCTAGTGGTGTTGCCTAGGTAAATACTGTACTGATGCTGACATGTTATTATGCAAATTAGCCACTACTGCCCGACTGGTAGGGGATAGTTATTTGATCCACAAGCTGATGAGTTTTTGCTGAACTGGTTGTAGATTTTCACCTGGCAGCCTCCTCCGTGAATTTGTTTCACTGAATACGTATCGAGTGTCTTCCCTCCATAAGTCACTGTGCTAGGCATGCGGGGAGCGCAGAGTTGACCAAGAGCTGGTCACAGCACCTTTGGGAAGTGTGTAGCTTGGCCTGAGCATTCACTGTGTGGACTGTGACATACTTTTTTCTATTCAAAGATTAATGTCCAAATATGCATTTAATCTGCAAGCAAAGGTCTAATTACTACCGACTTTAAATACATTTTTCTCCATTTTACAAGAACAATATGTGTTCCGGAATGTCAGGACCAGTGAAACTTCTGAAACAAAATCACTTGGGGTCTCTGTGTTGAAACGGAGGCTAAATGTTCTCCCAGAATTTCAGGGTTACAAGAAGACTTTTCATGTCATCTTGTCTAATATCCTTGTTTTAAATTATTTGATACCCGATTTCTGGTGACAATCTGAGTTTTTCTATAGGGTAAAAAAAAAAAAAAAAAAAACCAACAAAAAAAAAACCAGGGATCAAATTGTCAGATCACTGAGAATTTGAAACTTTTCTTTTTTTTAATCTAACTTTAGGGATTCATGGTCATTTTGTAGCAGGACTGTCTTCAGGATATTCTCAGCTCAAGGAAAGAGACCATATTAGAAAAAGAAGATGCAATTTTGGTTTTCTTAAGTGATGTTAGGGCTCTGGTGCCTCAGAATGCCCAGACCTTGCCCTGCTTCCTGGTGTTTTATTATTATCTATATCCCAGTGACCCTCACTGCAAAACTCTAGCAAAACCTAGGTTGAAGGCATCTGCTTAGCCTTCAGGTCTTCCTCCTGTTTTCTCCCCTCACCACGTCCCCCAGTATAAAGATTGTTGTGTTACCAAATTATGGCAGGCCTCATAGAGGAAAGAATTAAGCAGGAGTGAACAGAATGAGCAAGTTTGGCAGAGCAAGCCTTCACTGAGTTTAACCATCCCAAGGTGGGAGAGCGAGAAGGCAGAAGGGATTCCATGAATAGGTAGATGGTGGAACTTGATCATGGCAAGTCCTGAATCCCATTCTTAGCCAATGGAAGCAAAAATGCAAGAATGTGTGTGTGTACTCACCTTTGAATACCCATAACTCACAGGGTGTCATGACTGTGGCCTGGGACTGGAGGTCCTTAGCTTGCACGGGGAGCAGGGCTGGAAGTCTCTCCACCCCACAGATCTGTTCCGTTCCTGCCCTGCGGTGAGCAGGAGCCATTCTAGTACATACCCACAGGTTCATGTTCAGGTCTCAAGTCCAGGTTTTGGGAAACAGTCTCTGTATTTATGGGAACCCCCAACCAGGACAGAATGGAACCATCCGAGGGCTTGGGTGTTCTATTATAATGGAAGTGGGCCAGCCAAGAACATCTCATCAGTGTTGCACTGAAGATTTTCTTCTATAGAATCACGTTGGAATAATGGAATAATATTAAATGTTCATTTTCAGGTGGTAAGTATATTTAAAAAGGTTCAGTTTTCTTGATACTAAATCCAGAAGTCACATTTAAGATTTTGTTGCTATTAATAGAAAAACCACCATTTGGATAAGATGGGAGAGCAACTCTCCATCCAGATAGTTTAAAAACAGGCTTTTTTTTTTTTTTTTTTTGCACCTTACCTAGGGTCTCTAAGTTATATCATAAATCGCCTTAAGGTTGCTGGCTTTGGCATCTCGAGGGAAAGAAGGGGCGCTAATAAGGATAATGATTATAATAAGCAGTGTGGCAGGTTGCTGGTAAAGGATGCTGTCTGAAGTGGCTCACCAGAAGCTGCTTCCACACACCAGTGCCTGAGAAAAGCCAGAGGCCACTTGCAGTCTACCGCTTACTCATGCAACCGTCTATGCTTGTATTTTTTAGTACAAATCGATATATTTATATTGCCAAAGATGACACAGAAAGATATCGCTTACTAAATGCCGCGTCCAACGATGAAATAAAAACTTTAGAAAGAACTTAGATATAGGAGCTTAGATTTGTAGGTCACACACACACACACACAGACACACACACAGGGCCTAAGGACCATACCCATATGAGGAGAGAGAAATCCACGCTAGCGTCAGAAGGAGGAGAAAACATCAGGGCACAAGCAGACGTGTGTGGATGAAGCTGTGTGAAGGAATGGAAGTGCTTTTTGACCTTGTCTGCCTTCTCTGTAATAATGCCTTCTCTTCTCCCGGTTAATGCCCCCAAATCCTCTCTTGGAATTTTTTTCTTTTTAAACAGGGAGAGCCCAGTGGTCAAGGGCAACGCGCTGTTAGCCTTAAGCAGCCTCGCTGTCGTTGTATCCAAACACGAAGCCAGTCTCTCCTCAGACTCGGAGGGGGTCCCAGAGGTGAGTTAAGGGCGATTTGAACCAGTTGGGCAACGTTTGAAAAGTGAGAAGCCTCTTTAAGCTGGCCCTCAGTTTATGAGGTTAGAGCCCCTGCCTGTGGCAGCACCAACTTCTGCTACTTGTTGGGTCTTCACACGGGGAGCTTGAGGGGCTCCGCAGACACTTTTCCTTGCTGCTCTTCTGTTTTGCTTTCTCCATCACAGTTAAGTGGTCATTTCCATTTGAAGGTACCAATTTTATGCAACAGGGGTTGTCTTTTTGTGATTACATCAGTGGTAACCAATCTTAGGAGGTTAACTAGGCTTACTGAAAGTGAACAATGCTGTCAAAAAATGATAAATAAGTAGTGTTTACTGACTGAAAAAAATTGTACTTTGCATTTTAATTGTAGATGTCAATGACAAAGTGCCTATTCATTTTTGCAAGGCATTTATTTCTTAATTAAACATGTGGCGAGCTGGCCAATGTTCATTTCCAATGTACTTTTTCAGATAATTCATATCTGTCAAAATAAAAAGGCATGGATTTATTCTTCTTTTAAGCCCCATTATCTAGTAGCTAGCATTATCTGGAGACAATATTGCCAAGTGGTTAAAAAACATAGGCTTTGGAGTAGGAGAGTCCTGTATTTAAATCCCAATACTTGCAACTCACTAGCTCTGTGGCCTATTGTTGGTAAGTTCCCATTGCAAAGCCTGTTCCCCCACCTGTAAAGTGGGGCTAAAGGTACTCACCAGACAGGATTGCTGTGAGGATCAAATGAATGAATATATGTAGAGCTTGACAGTTGGTAGATACTAAGCACTCAGTAATAGTAACCATCATCTGACTTCTTGCTGCAAAAACTGGGCTTTATTCAATGCTATTCAGCCTGTCTCTGTTCCCTCCATGTGTCTTCTGGGCCATCTGTACTCCTTTTTCATGATGGAGTTTTTTGGTTGCAAGCAAAGGAACCAACTCTCATCTAAATAAAAAAGCAGAAGGATATGGCATCCGGAAGCCCATGGAATTGAAGGCAAAGTTTAAAACTGGATTTGGGGAAGAGCATTAGGGACAGGAAGTGTTAGGAGAACCATCACACATCACAGCAGACTACCACCCCTGGGATGGATCGGCTCTGGTCATGTGCTGTGCTTGTCGTTCAAGATTTAGGGTCCCATGTGTCTCGTGCCCACCCCTTGGGCAGGTTGGATGGGTGGCTTCATTGAGCGTTTAAGCAAGCTTCAAATCATGGAGGAGGGAATTCTCCAAAGGGTGCCATTACCAATAAACAAGAGAATAGAGGCTGTGTGGCAAAAGCTACAAATGTATATTACCTGTGGGGAAAGGAAAGGGGCCAAGCAATTATTTCATGAAGCATAGAAGTGTAGTTACCATAGGAAATTTTAACTTTAAATGCAGAATCTTACTTTAATGATGAGAAAGATGTTTTACATCCTTGAAAGAGCCATGGAGTACTTTAGCAGAGACAACATGCTAAGTAGAATCTACGACCTAAAAAGTTAATGTGCCTTTCTAGGATCCCTGATTTTGGGCAGACTTACAGGTAATTTGCCCCGGGGAACCAGGGGTCTAGCTCTGAGTTTGAGTTCCAGGCAGTCTTACTCTTTTATTTCCCCACTGTTTTGTTCTGTGCTGTAACAGATACTACACAAAACATCGAGAGGCCACACAACCCAAAGATGGGACTCTGCTTTTATTCATCACTTTGTCTTTGGTTGTTATTCAGTACAAACTCAAGACCTCATTATTTGATTAATGTTGAGGTTTTCAAACTTTATTTGAAATCTGCATATGACTAACAACCAAAGATCCTAGGAAGAAGGCCTTCTTTGAGTCAAGGCATTAAGTCCAAGGATGCTTACCACTGCCTTGACCTTTGTCGTTTGCACCACCTGAGTGTGACCCTGTGAATGTATGGATGCTTTTTTTTTTTTTAAGATTTTTATTTATTTAGAGATTTATTTAGACAGAAAGAGAGATAGTGAGAGTAGGAACACAAGCAGGGGGAGGGCGAGAGGGAGAAGCAGGCTTCCCGCCAAGCAGGGAGCCCGATGCGGGGCTCGATCCCAGGACCCTGGGATCATGACCTGAGCCGAAGGCAGACGCTTAACGACTGAGCCACCCAGGCGCCCCATGTTGTTGTTGTTGTTGTTTTGCATTCTCTTTCCTTTTCTTTTTCCAACTGAAGATCATTTATGCTTTCATACTTAATTAGCTAGGCCCACATTGTGATGATTCAGAATGATAAATCTATGGTGATAGTAAGCAGAAATGCTAAAGATGGTGATGAGAGTTTCGTAGGCTGTTTTATTGCCTCCTTTGTGAAATGGCAAGTCATAGAAATGAGACATTTTGAGTTTATTTCTCTGCACGTCTCTCCTTTGACCCGCACGTCACCCTCACTAAACATAGGCGGGCAGCGGAGAGCTCTCGGGCATGGTCTGCTTTGCAGCCCCTGTCCTCTCACCTCTGCTTGTCTTGTATAAAAGGTAAATCCTATTCCTGTTGGGGCACAGCTTGAGGATGTGTATTTGTCATATATCTATCTGCCTCCTAACGTCCTGGCAGGTGAAGTTACTTTTTGGTCGTAGCACTTTACTCTTTAATACAGAAGGGGGTTGTGCCCCGGATCTAGAAATAATATTTAGGTTTTATTTTTTTTCCATTATCATTTCATGTTTTTCCTTTTTTTTTTTTTTTTTAAGATTTATTTATTTGAGGGCGCCTGGATGGCTCAGTCGTTAAGCATCTGCCTTCGGCTCGGGTCATGATCCCAGGGTCCTGGGATCGAGCCCCGCATCGGGCTCCCTGCTCAGCGGGAAGCCTCCTTCTCCCTCTCCCACTCCCCCTGCTTGTGTTCCCTCTCTCGCTGTGTCTCTTTCTGTCAAATAAAATCTTAAAAAAAAAAGATTTATTTATTTGAGAGTGAGAAAGCGAGCATGGGAAGGGGTAGAGGGGGGAGGGAGAGAGGATCCTCAAGCCAACTCTCTGCCGAGTGCTGAGCCCGATGCTGTGGGGCTAGATCCCAGGACCCCGAGATCATGGACCTGAGCCAAAATCAAGAGTCTGGATGCTTAACTGACTGAGCCACCCAGGTGCCTCTCACTTCATGTTTTTCTTCATCTGCAGGTTCAGCCTAATTTCCTTTCAATGAAGGAGTGGGTTTCCATGGTGTCTGATACTCTCCTGGTCATTGTGGATAGCCATTACCAACCCAGAGGACAACTTTTCTCCTCGTTTTACTACGTAAGTCTGAGAAATAAAATTTAAAAAATGCTGGGAAAAGTCAAAGGTTGAGGCTACTCATATTAGTTGTTCACGTGAAAGCCATACCATAGTGTGATTACTCTCAGTCTTAGCTTTACGTTGGAATCACCTGAGGAACTTGAAGTGCATGTGTGTGCGTGCAAGCTCGTGTATATATATAAGATCTCTCTATAGATAGAAAAAATACTGACCTGTAGGCCTCTCCTCTGATTTAATTACTTAGGGAAGGGCCCGGGCATCATCAGTATTTTAAAAGGTCTCTAGATTTTTCCCATGTGTAGTCAGAGGCAAGAGCTACAGTTGTAGTGAAATAAACATTGGTTAAAGATTGGGGTCCCTGAGTTTCTACTCGTAGTTTTTTTTAAATTCCAGGACATGTGACCATGGGCAGTTCACATAATCTCTTTGGACCTTTGTTTCCTTATGTGTAAAATGAGGCAATTGAACAATACTATCTATAGCGATTGTAGTCCCAGCTCCACCCCTTACTGGTTTTGTGACTGTTGACCTGATACTTAATCCATCAATTTATTTTCCTTACCTGTACAATGAAGGTAAAGATTAGTGCTTTGCCAACTTTATAAAAGATTTGCAAGGATCACATGATACAACTTGTGGGAAAATGTTTTGAAAACTGTGAAATACTCTATACATATCAAGGAATATTGCTGTTGCTCATAAAAAAGCACCTGTCAGTCACTCTTTTTCTTCATGCGAATATCCTAAGATTTGAAACAAAGTGAAAACACACTTTTTTGGTTTAGGTTTTATTTCCCTTTCATTGGCTGTAGTGCATGCTTTATTTCTGTATCTGCCCAGAATTATTTTGGTTCTGCCTTATCACTCTCCACTGCTTAGGGAATTATAGTGATCATGGGACAATCAGCTGAGTGGTGGAGGATTATAGTCAATTTGAATAAAAATATAGCACAGGTTGTGAACTGTTGCTAAGATCATGAATTGAGCCCGAAACTCCTTTGCCTTGTCTTCTCTGTACAGCATTCTGTGTGCCTCTGTCTGTCCTCCTGCTTTTGGGAGGACCTGGTACGTATTCATCTGGGCCTTAGGGTCTGGAACTAGGATTTTTAACTATACTTGGGGACAAACAAATGACTTGTAGATAATATAGAATTAAAGTGGAAGGTAGATTTTCCTCAAAGAAATTGCGTTATGATCCATTTGTTTGCTGTCAGAAGTGTTCTTATTCCTTTTATGATGAACGAAAAACTAGTTTATATCGAGGTCTTTGCAATAGCGCTCTGGTTCAGATATTCACCAGGACAGGATATTCTATGAGATTTCTAATCGCGCTGCTTAGTTCTTGCAAACCAATAAAAATAATCTCCTTAGTAGCCAGCTCAGGGTTGCCTCTTACCTTTGTGATTTTTGCATTATTTTACTTCTTCAAAGCCCTGATTCAAAAATCACTTTCTTGACTTCCAGTGTTGGAGCAGCTGGGTCATTCTGAATAGTATTGTCATTACAATAATGCTATGTTAATTTAAAGAATACCTTAGCACATGTTTGATTTTTGTTTGAAGTACTAAAACTTAGAGAGCAAATGGGTACAGAATTAAACGCACTTTTTAATGTGCTTTGATTGCAAGGGACAGAACGGCCTTTATGACGTGTCTGAAAATTTGAAGTGAATAATAGTGGCGGAATGATAAACGGGCTTCTTTCCCCACTTGAGACATATTTATAAATGTATATAATGTCTCTTGGAGCTCTCTAACATGGGATTCTTGCAGAAGCTGTTCATACTCAGCTGCCCTGCCATTTTATTAGGGCTTTTATTCATTTCTTTTCCCATAATTACATATAGGAAGGGGCATATAGAGCTCTCCATTTCGTTTTGAATAGCTGGTTATTGCTTTGGAACCAGAGGCTTTTAGGATTTCAACTTCCTTTTTAATTAAAAGGAATTAACCCCCTGTAGGAAATAATCCATCTACTGGGAAGCGTTCCCACCAAAAATTTTGGGAGATCTGCCAATAGGTCCCTGTGCTAAACTTGCACTTCTTCCTTCGTACTAAACTGTAACAACCCGCCCCCCCATCCACCGCACACATGCTCTCTTTCTCTCCTGGAAAACTGGCTTTCTGGACATTTATAATATAGCTTGGTGGTTTCTCCAAGCTTGGGTAACTTCACTTAGGGGTTTGGTGGGTTTCTTTGTTTTTTTGGTTTTTAATCATAAACACACGTGGGCTTTCAAAACACTGAATTTTTTTCAGGCTTTATAGTGAGGGAATTCACACCCTTTAAAAGAAGACACTCCCTCCCCCAATTTAAAAGGATATTAATCAACTGATTGTTTAGTAGCAAATTGTTTCAGGAAGGAAGAGTGAAAAGGGAACCTACCTAGACAAACGCAGAAATCAATTTTTTTTTTTAATGATGTTTTTGATTGGCGGGGGTGGATCTCAGAACCACTGATCCTGTTGTGTGGTGCTTCTGTGATAGGTCTGTTCCCTTCGTGTTTTAAAACCAAAGGCCAACCTCTGTTTTCTTCCTTTGGCATGTCCTAGAAATCCTATTCTGGTGAAAACACAGCTAGTGCGATTGCCCGCTCTGCTGCCGCCACGGCTTTGTCTCTCCTCGTGCCAGTTTTCATGATTTCTTGCAAAGAGAAGGTTGAGGAAATCCTAAACATGCTGGCTGCCAGGTTACCTGGGAAACCAAGAGCTGATGAGTCTCAAGCCGTGCAGATCCACATGGGCCTTGCTTTGGGGATGTTTCTCTCGCGCTTGTGTGAGGAGAAACTCAGGTACGGTTGATGAAAATACTCTTCCGTTTCGTCTTTGTGATGATGTAGGCAGAGGACGTGATGCGCGGGCACACACGTTCCCGAACATTCTGTCCGAGCGATAATGTGGTTGCTAAACTTTTTGAAATGGGCAGGTCCGACCCTTTCTTCTCCTTTGTGAGGGCATCTGTCTTTCCAAAATGCCCTCACAAAGATATTAGAGTATTTTTAGGGTTGCTCTCGTGAATGTGATGGTGACTCGAACATCATTCCACGCTTAGCTGAAAACTCTAGATATATCCATGTAATGAATATGAGGATATGTGTATTCTCATATGTGAGGTATGAGGAAAAGTGTAATCTCGTGGGGCTAAAAATAAAAAGCTGCTTTTTCCACTGGTTTCCAAGGGTGAAAATAATTGTTGATTCTTTATTGATCTCACTATAAAATGGGAGGAAAGATTGGAATATCCCTGCTGCCTGAGGGCACTGGGAATCACCCGGATCACCTAAGAACTCTATGTACCCAGTTTTAAAGATTGCTTTTATCCTGTGCCCTGGCTACATTTTTATAATCCTTAAAGAGTCTTAATCTGTGCATATTATACTGTGTGCTTTATTCCGTTTGCTCAGTTTTGGACTGCTAACTTTACCCTTGAATGGAGCTAACCGAGTATCAGAGACCCAGGTGGAAAATTCCACTAGATGGGAAAGTTTTCTTGTGCATGAATCTACTTTGGTTGTGTTGTCCGTCCTATTTATTCTTTATTTTGTAACAAGTTTTAGAATTTTATATACCCAGGTTGATTGCAGTGTGGTACAACATGAATATTTGAATATCATGAATATTTGGATGTGCACTGACTTGGAATTCAGCCCCGTTTTTCCCCCACACTGGAAATAGGATAGTTGGGAGAGGCATCCTGTTGTGACGTTCCATGTCCTTAAACTCCCCTGGTTGGCAGAAATTAACGGTCTGTCCAAAGCCAAGAGACAGTGTCGATGTGGGTAAACTGGATGACATTATGCTATATTTAGATTTCAGTTTGAAACCAGTGGTTAAGTTTGCGTTTGTAATTTACATAGCTTTGTGCAAACACCATTATGTGAAACCTTTATGAGAACTGCTATTGATCTAGGGAAATACTGTCTTTCAGATGATCATTTTCAGCTCTTGGAAACATCTGTCAGATGATTGGGAAGATTGGCTTCATCTTTGTGATCATAAATGAAAACGTTTCTAGAATGTTCGTTTTGTTCTGTTGACCAGCATTCATATTTATAGGCCTGGTTCTGGACATGAACAAAAGGCTGCCCTTTGCATGTGAATTGACTGTTACATATCTTGTGTGTGTGTGTGTGTGTGTGTGTGACAGAATGCAACATGTTTTTTCAAGCCTTAAAACTTGAAAGTGATTTTTCCCCCTTTGCTACTATTGCTACAAATGGCAGTTTCGTCACCATCTGTGTTCATGCTCTTTCTTCAGTATCTTTCAAGCAGCGTGTTTTACAACTAAAAATGAGCCATGGCAGTTTAATTCCAGGCAACTCATTTCATTTTATCTTGGCTCTGGCTACCCTCTTCCTTAGTTTAGGATGAGAGGCTGCTGGTTTTAGGGCTTGACAAGCTTGCGCTTGCAGTTAATTTAATCATGCTACCTGGAGAAACCTAAAAGATTCATCCCAGTTCCTAGATTACCTCCTGCCCCTGTCTCTCTCTCACTTGACTTTGCACCCGCAGGAGAGCCTGGGGAAGGAAACCAGACAGCTCTTTCCAAGGCCAAATGCCCTCAGAATCAGTGCAAATGTTCACTTTGCTCTAATGATCTGTTTGGACAGCATGCTTCCTCTTTTGGCCAGTTCTTGAGCACTCTAGCCGCCAATGTAGTTATTCACGGTTCCCACCTTCCTAATTTCTTGGAGCAGAGGAATCTGAAATGTTTGCCTTTTGGTGCTGGTGAGTATTTTACTAGATAATGACAATGTCACTAGAGAATGACATTTTTGGAGGAAGTTTCCATTTTTCTAAAGTTAAGTTCATCATTTTGAGGGCTGTTGACTCTGAATAGTCAGTGACAAACAGTAAGTGGCCCAGCATGACCCCCTCAGGGGTACAGGATTAAGACAGTATGTTGGGCTCAAGAATGAAAAATCACCTTGTAGAAGAGAATCATGACAATCCATTTTTTTTTGCCATGGCTTATGAAAAGGTCGCCTGAATTTCAATTCCTGTCTAGAATTTATTCAGAAAAGTGTTATTATTCCCAAGCTTGCTTCTGTCATAACTCCCAGAGGATACTAGAAGATCTCTTCAGCATTTGTTTAGAATAACTAAGTATATTTTACTCCAGAGAACAACTATAATAGGACTTAGTCAAAGCTATTTAAACTGTGTGTGTATGTGTGTGTGTGTGTGTGTGTGTGTGTGTGTGTGTGTGTGTGTGCGTGTGCGCACGCGCGCACTGCAAAATGTAATCCTTCACCTCAGGCAAAACCACTATATTCTTGGTTTGGGAAGACATTTTTTAAAGTGTCCTGTGGCTGGTTGGCATTCCTGGGGCTGCATTCCACTGAGCATGGTCCGAGGGAGCAGCATGACAGTTGACATGTTAGGATCCCCTTAACAGTCAAGTGTTGGTGATGAAGCCCACAACTCTGCCTGAAAAAACAGCCATAGAACCACTTTTTAAGTTTTCTTTTACCGTAGAAGTCCTAGTTCTCACCAAGACCATCGCAAAACCACATCATTTACTCTCTAAAGGTAGAAAAATACATGGCTGGGTTTTTCCCCCCTTCTGCAAAAACAAAAGTAAGAAAAAGGACAAGAACAGCCTTCACAATTGAGACATGAAATCAGAAGTAACAGTCTTTGCAAGAAGGAGATTTGGAATGATTATTGTTAATTTCAGCTTCACGGGTTGTTAGATACTCTGAAGAAAATCACGTTAGCATTCTTAGAAATGTTTCTTGAATTCTGATTTTGGTTTTTTGTTTTTCAGTGGTTTAAAATGTGAATGGGCTGAGGAAATACAAAAGTAGCAGTTTTTGAGTTTATTGGTTTACAAGTGATTATACTGTTTGGGAACTCAGTTATTAAATAAATTCTCTGACTCGTTTCTCTGCCTGCAAAATAAGTATATGTGAATCATCAATATTATTGTTACTTTTATTTTTTTTAATGAAATGAGTGTTCAGTAAAATATTAAGAGGAAATATTATATAGTATTTTGGACATTTGAATGATTTTAAGTAATTGAATTTTTCCTCTTGGTCTTTGCCCAGCGATGTATCTGGCCAACAGATGAACCTTCTTCTGATGAAGTCTCTGGATGCCCTGGAAAATTGCTGCTTTGATCCTAGTCTTGAATATAAGTATGTTGGTTCCATTTCCTCTCTGATATTTGAAGACTGAATCTTTCTCTGCCATACGCTTTGCATTCAATCGTGAAATATTCGCAGGACTAGATCTTGAATTCTTTTGCAAAGAGGTTTCAGTAATAATCAGAACCTGTAATTAAAGGTACTTGTTCTAAAAACCATGTTTCAGCAATAGACAGTTTGCTTCAATACAAAGTAACGGAATGTCATTTTATGGCTGTCATTAAGTTATTAATACCTTAGTTCTGTCTTGTACTTATCATATGAGGCATGTATCTGGAGACTTATATGCATGACTTAACCTTTTTAAATAGTTGAAACTATTCTTTGAATTTGATTGGATGAAGAGAACCTTTGACCCATAATTTAGATTTCCCTTGTGAAATCCAACGACTGAAGAATCAAAACGGAAACAAATATAGGTTACATCTGGGGTTCCCAAACTCCTCAATATTAATCGTTTCTCCCCACCCCACCGCAGACTTCATGCTTTTTAAAGATTTTGTCTGTTAAATTAAATATCTTAAAATTTATTATTCCAGGGGCGTCTGCCTTCAGCTCAGGTCATGATCCCAGGATTCTGGGATCGAGCCCTGCATCGGGCTCCCTGGTCCGCGGGAAGCCTGCTTCTCCCTCTCCCACTCTCCCTGCTTGTGTTCCCTCTCTAGCTCGCTCTCTCTCTCTGTCAAATAAATAAATAAAATCTTTAAAAATAAATAAATAAAAATAAATTTATTATTCCAGTTGTGAAAGGTAACCAAAAAACAAATAAGAATAATTAGAAAGGAATATCTTGCACCTGGTTGGCTCAGTTGGTAGAGCACGTGACCTTTAATCCAGGGATTGTGAGTTCGAGCCCCATGTTGGGTGTAGGTATTACTTAAAAATAAAATCTTAAAAAAAAAAGAAAAGAATACCTCAATAACTGTTAAGCATACTCAGTGAGACATTTAATGTTTTAATTGGTCTGTGACTTGTGTGGGAGAATATAATGTTATTAGACTTCCTAAAATACTAACACAGTCGGGGACTTAACGTTATATCTTTTTGGACTTCCACGTGTTTTGCCAACTCCAGTTTAGATCCTCTGGTGTTCATTGTTACTAAAAAACTCAACAAATTGTAAGCACTAACCTCCAGTTTATTAACTCATTTACTTTTTGCTGTTATAGGCACTGCTCAAATGTGACTGTTTACATTTGTGGCCTTTAGGAACTTAGGATCTGAAGTTACATCCATGTCATCTAGCCTGTTAGGTTCAGAGAGAAAAGAGTAACTAGTAGAAGTAACTGCATATCTCAAATATTTCATTATGAGTAGATAGAGTCAAATCTTCACTTCCTTAGTGGTAGTTATAGGATCTTCTTTCAGATGCAGGCTAAGATCAGATAAGAATCATTGACATCCACCCAGTTTATCATGAAACACTTTAGAGATGAAATGAGACATTTTAAGAGTGTGGTTTTGAATATGGGAAAAGAGAGTTCAGTGGCATGATTGAAGTCTCTTGAATGTAGAAAATGATTAATGGAAGGGATAGGGCCATTTAGCTGTTACTGGGTCTGATGAAGAGTTGATATTTTGGAGCCCAATCCACGTGTTGGTGGTGTTACCTTTTACAACCAAGGAATAAGATAAATTTCTCCCCCCCTGCCCCGCCCCCCCCCAAAGGTATCCATCATAGCTATAGCTCAGGGTATTACAAAGCTGGGAACAAATTTGTGGATCAACTTCCTGTAGGTTTTCAGCCAGTTGGAACAATCAGGAATGACTTACATATATTATCTCCACTAGTCTGCAGGAAGTTTGTTTGAATGAAGGAGAACCATAGCGATAACTGAATTGTCCACAGTGTGGGTATTTATGCATATAACAAACCTCATATGCCTAAGGACATTTAACATTACCTATTAACTTTTTATATCGAGAAGATTCTTATTTCTTCATTATTCTTTCTTGATTCTTACCTCCTTAGTGATCAGCTGTGCTTGGGAGAGGAAAGGGTGGGCCCAGACAGGGACTAATCCTGCAGAATTAAGTAGAATAGGGTCATCAGAAATCTCCCGTCCATTTAGTAAAGTCTTGCCTCTCAGAGCTCAGTTAAAAGCCCAGATCCTTCAAGAAACTGTTCCATCTTCTTCAAACTCCCGTTATTTCTACAGTTAATGAAGTTTAGTATTCTGTCATTCCTAATGCTTTGTGGTTCTTAGGGCTTGGGTAGCTCTGTCTCTGGTTTCAGTTCAGCTAATACCAAGCAGCCGCATACTGTGCTAGGCATTTTCACATCCATTTCTCCTGTCATTCAGCCCCAATGACAATCTAAACATTAATACTAAAACAGGAACACTCATTGCTTTGGTTTACAGATTAAGAAAATGAGTCTCACACAGGAGACCGGTTCAAGGTCACACAGTCAGTAGCAGCTAGGGGAGGAACCTAGGTTGTCTGCCTTCAAAGCCATGTTGTCTCTTACAATAGTTCGGTGGAGAGAACACATTTCAGTAGAAAGAAGGCAATTTGATACCTGCCAATATGGTGTTTACTATTTTTTTTTTTGACATGTGAGTGTGTCTCGCTACTAAAAAGCAAGACAGACAGACAGACATACAGACACACTAGGCCCAGGCATAAAGTATTCCCCTAACTAATGAGATTCAGGAGTCTAGGGCAGTCCTCCCTCAAGTGAAATAGTGGAAGCATTACGGAGCTAGTTAATAGATCCGGGAGCTTGCCGCCTCAAGTGATAGAATTCACCCAGAGCAAATTCACCACGCTTCCTTGATTTAATGGACACGTCCCTGCTGAGAGGACCCAGCACCTGGGCTGGCCCGTGTGTGTGGCCTTATCACTTACATTCTGCTGCCATCTAGTGGTACTCATTGTGCCATTGCAGTCCTCACAGCCTTAACTAGTCCTGCCATCCATCAACGACCTGAGTGCTGGTTAATTACTATTGAGCTTCTGCAAATACGATAACATCTGTATAGCACTTTGTAAAGGGCAATACGCTATACAAATGTTAACTGTTATTAGAACTAATTATTAGATGGCCTTATACTTAATCTGCAGGGTTGTCCACAATAAAGTAAGGAATTGAAGATTCATCTCTGGTTAATTTTAGAAACAATTTATCATTATATCTCAGTTGATATAGCAACACGCAGAGCAGAATTGCATAGCTTTTAAGTCTCCGATTTTCTTTTAGCCAGTGATATTTTAATATACTTGGATAAGAGATTCAAATAAGTAGAGACATAATAGGGCATATAATTTTAAAACTCAAATTCTCTTTGTCATTTGTTAGTATTCTTCAAGATTCATGTTAGTAATTCCAAAACCTGAAATTTATAGCTAATATTATCATTTGTTTCTATTTCATCTGTCTGAGACACCTCCATGGAACTCCTTTTTGTTTTCAGTGGAGGGAAAGATGTGAAAGCTAACTCTGCCCAAGTTATTCTTGGTTTGGAGCTGACAAATATATCAAAGGGGAGCTAAGATGAGGTAAAATGCATAGTAGTGCTGACCTAAGCACCTAGGAGAATCTTTAAGACTAAGGACAAAAAATAAACCCATTAAAATATAGACCACTTGGAAATGACAAGAAAACATATAAGGAATAAGGCTTTAGGACTACCTTCTTGGACCATGCTGGAAAAATGAGACAGAGTAGGAGGAGTTGAGAAGGTCAATGGATGCATACACCCTAGCTTATTTATATTGGCACACGTATATACGTAGTTAGATTATATATTCATATATGACAACAGTCATTGACCGTTTTAGCAATGAATAGAATCGTTAGTGAATGGTAACCTTGCCCAAGAATAATTATGCTGTGATAATATTAGGTAAATGTGAACTAGAAACCAGGATGTCTTTTTCTAAGCCTTTGTGCCCATATGCCTTTGGGTGGTAAAAGAGGAGTTTTAGTCCAGGAGATAAAGATTTTTGCATGCCCAGAATAGCCCCAAAAAGCCAGACTTAGGATACCTGCTACTTATTGAGAAAGATAAACCCTGATACTTAAGTGAGCTTTGAGAGGTATCCTTTTTCCACATGAAATCTGACACTCCTCTTTCTTAAATTAGTCTGGCAAGAAATGGAAATTGAGTTTTCTTGATTGAATCCTGGATAATATATTCAATGTATTTAGCACTGGTAAATTTTGCCTCCAACCGAATATAAGAATCCAGTCTTGTTTTTGTTGTTGTTTTTCTTGTAGATCTTCTTTCCACTTTAGACTTCCTTGGATTCCTGCATTGGGTCAGTTCTTCAGCATTCAATATTGATTCAATTTCTGTCCCTGTCAAAGCAGTATACTAGGTGCCACAGATAATGTGGTGAGAGAAAGTCAGAAAATGTACCCATCCTCGTGGAGCTTGCAAACTAGTGAAGGACATGGGCAGAAATCAAACAGTCCTTCAAATAATCCTCATCAGAATTGATAATTAAGGGGTGCCTGGGTAACTCAGTTGGTTAAGCACCTGCCTTTGGCTCAGGTCATGATTCCAGGGCCCTGGGATTGAGCCCCATGTCTGGCTCCCCGCTGAAGAGCTTCTCCCTCTCCCTCTGCTTCTCCCCACCTTGCTCATTCTCTCTCTCAAATAAATAAATAAAACCTTTTTTAAAAAAAGAATTTATAATTAAAATTGTCTGAATTAAATTAGTATGGGGTGTTATGGGAGAGTCCTGAAGAGGTTCCCTGCTGGGCCAGGGAAGGTGTCCCTAAGGAAGTAACATTTGAAATCTTAATCGAAAGTAGCAGTTAAATAGTCAAGAGGGAGCAAAAGTCAAATTTTTCAAAGTATTAATCACATTTTGTCTAACTATATCTGTGGTTCTAATTTTGTCAAATTTTTATATGCACCAGTATAGAAGGAGCCAAAAAAACCAAAAAACAACCACACAAAAAACTTCCCTGTAGATTCTAAATGGAAACAAAGACTTTAAATCCATACTAATGAAGAGCGCCTTTCCTCCTTCAGAAGTGTGATTTGTCTCAAAAGCATGCAGTGTTCAGATGTTAGATGCTGATTTAACTGGTGGGAAATGCGTTGTGCTAGTTGAGCTTGTTAAGTTCCTGTAAGCTGTAACAGCAGTTCTGCCTAGCTAATGGTGGATTATTACTGCAGTAGCTTCTTTACAAAGGATTTCCTAATGCCAGATAGTTATGCAATGGAACCTAGAAAAACATGCTCGAGATATGGTGCCTTCTCATAGGCATTTCATCAGGGCATCCCTACGGGGCCCTGAGAGGGGCCCGGGGCTTGGCAGATGGAGCAGAAGGCTCCTGGCCATGCTCTGCTGGAAACTCTCCGTATGACCTTGAACAAATCCTGTAGCCTCTCTGTCCTTTTGGGGGTCTCTTTTCCATTGTGGATGCTTCATTTGCAAGAGGTGTTTGAGGGAAGGAACTAACATGTTCAGGAAACAATGTGAAGGTTCTTGACGCCAGCTGAGGAGATAGATCCTATATACGAGCAAAATGACATAACCTACAGGCTTTGAAATATGTTATTGGAGAAATGCCCTGGAATGGCAGTCTTCGGCGGCAGATATCATGACAGGCAAGCCAAACCAGAGTCGGGCTGATTTTTGAAAACAACTCAGCATTTCCTCAATTCAAAACACAGCAATGATGACAAAAACTTTTTTTTTTTTTTTAAAGTAGAAAATCATCCTACGGCTGCATTATCTTGTCATACTAACTAGAAGTTTTCTGGGAGAACAATTTTTTCTTTAAATGGATATGTATTCTTTCCCGAGAATTGGGGCACAAAGCCTAAGATTCCACTTGAATTGTCACATGGGGTAACTTTTGACAAGCCTGTCATTTGTCCATTTTCTCTTCTGACCCAGTGGTACTCGGAGGGATCAGAGGGGAGAAGAGAAGAGGATTAATGTCATTGTGCACAGACAAATACACAGTTTCTCTAAGAAATTCCACTTGTGGAAGTTGACTAGGAAACACCAGGCACTTAGCAGTACCTCATCATCATGTTCTGCGACATATTCCCCCGTCATTAGTCAGATGCCCTCAGCTCATATTCTGAAATGGAGTCTCTTCTCTCATGCAGTTCGTCATAGTGCCATCCACATGTGGACATGGGGGGATGGTGCAGAGGACCACAGAACTTCTCTAAGTGCAGGGATGGAGCTGGTTGAACTTGACTTTTTATTCATCCTCCTACCTCACATGGAGTTTAACTCAGATCTGTTTCAAATTTTCATTTGTTCTTCTCCCGTGGGTCCACAGCACTAACATGGGCCATAGACCCCTGTTTTGATAGAAAGTTTTCCACTCAAGGGGGGAGGGAGGCAGTGGGTGTACCTGTGGTGGTTCACGGGACACACTTATATACCAGGCAGCAGACTGAGAATCCAGCCATCTCATCTCAGGTCCAAGAGCAGTGTAAACGTCCATGATAAGTGAAGAACGTTGACATGGATTTCTGGTGATTTGAATGCCTGATTTTTTTTTTTTTTTTTTTTTGCATCAAGCACGGGCTGTATATTGGGCGTTGGACTTGTTCTGTCTCTCATGAGCCACAGCAGCCAAACGGAGTCTCGAGTTCACGTGGCAGCATCGCTTCGGAAGCTCTCAACGTACCTAGATGACAGTGGGAGCCAAAGCAGAACATTTCAGGAGGTAGGAGCGGGGAGTTATGGCTTTCTTTCCTTTGTTGTCTTTTGTTTTCCTGTGGCCACTTATTTTCTCCTTCTCCTATTTTGGTAACCCTGAAATTAAATTCTTCCTCAGTTTCAACTGGGATGAGGAGAAAAATCTGAGTGGCAAACCACCGACTTTAGATCATAAGGTTTTCAGACTGTGCGGCTGTTTAAATAAACTCAGACTTAAATGTGGCCTATAAGATAAGAGCCTTTAGTGAATGCAAAAACCCAAGTCCACATCGCTAGAAGGCACTTTCGAAGAAGAGTTGCGATTTCCGGAGGAAGGTTCAATGGAGATTTTTAGAATTACGTTCGAGCCAAATGTAACTTTAAAAGATGGCCAGGAATAAGCTTAAGAAACTGTGGATCAAAAAAGGCATTTGATTTTTTTCTTTTCTTTTTTTTTAATGTCAGCTAGCATGAAAAATCATTGAGGAAATTCCCTTTACCACACTTAATGAAAAGATTTTTCTGTTACGGTGAATTTCTGTTACGCAGAATTGCAGGTCATGGGACACAGCTCTTGAGTGTCGACTGCATTCAGAGTGGACGTCTGAGGTGTGTGTGTGTGTGTCTGCCCAGGTGAAGCTGCACGGCCTGGGATCTGTCTTTGGGAGGACCCGGGGGTGACCTTTTGACCTGGCCAGATTCCCTGTCTCATTAGAGCAGATTCTCTTTTCTCCGGGCCGGCCCACGAGCTATTGATGAGTACATAATGGCTACTCTGTCCCCCGCTCAGCCCCTCTGCTTTCAGCTATAGGACTTGTTGAATCGGTGAATTTCTCTGGGGCACAGAGGGTTGAAGTTTTGTTCTAATACATGCACCACATTTCCATTTTTAAAGGAGTTGCAGAGCACAGTTGAAAAGGACACATCTTTTTAAGCAAAGGGAGAAAATTTTGCCACCAAGGGGCAGTTTGATTAATAAACGAAAGCAGGATTTTTAGAGCTTGATGCTTCAGTCCGCCTTGACGTTTTGATTTGTAAGGCCTCGAGCAGGCAGTTTGGTTTTTTTCCTCCCTTCTGATGTTTTATTACCCAATTTCGACCTTAGAAACAGCTTCCTTTCTTCATGCCGTATTGACCAGGGTTGGGAGTTGAACATTTCCACTTTGCCTGAACAGCATCTTTGTGAAGGAGGGCTTCGGGAGGAAAACGTGAGGTAGCGGGGAGGGGATGGTTAACCAGGATTTGCAAAAACTGAGGCTCAAGTAGATTGAGTGACTTGCCTGAAGTTTCTTAGCCTGTCAGTGGTCAACGTGGGACATACACCTGCGTGGGCCGTCTTAACTCCCAGCCTTGTCTTTTATTTATAATTTGTTCATTCATGTATTCATCTAGTCATTTATTTATTAAATTAGCACACCAGTGCTCTGAGGTAAGGAATATTACCTCTATTTTACACCATTTATGCGACTCTAAAACCCATATGCCTGGCCGCTCTGCCCCACTCCTTCTAGGAGGGAATCTGAAGGCAGCCACGTGTCCCATCTTTGAATTTCCTCTCCGGCTTGGCCTTGGATCAGAGCACATGGCTATTAGTAGCATTCGCCGGGGGTGAAAATCTAGCCTCTACTGTCGATAGATCCAGTGTTCTGACATGAGATGGTGAGGGAACTTGCTGATTGTGAGTCTAAAGACCTGGATTTGAATCTCCCTTCGGTCACTGGCAAGCTATATGTAGTTGGACCTCAACATCCCTACCTGTAAAGTGGGAATTCTGACCTGCATCTCATACCATCGTTAGGACATGTCAGGCAGCGAAACAGTGCCTCGTCTGTGGTAGGCGTACTTGAATCCAGTCCTTATCCCGGAGAGAAGTTGGACAGAACATTGGTGTCCACTAAATCGTGTTCTTTCGTTTTCCCTCACGCAGAAACATCTCCTGCTGTCTCTTCTTCTAGGTCCTGGCCTATACCCTCAGCTGTGTATGTACCTCAGCGTTCAGTACCGGGATCGTTGAGGCTGCAGAGGCTGAAGATATCATGAACAAGCTTCGGGTGTTGGTAGAAAACAACCAACAGGTTGGAATGCGTGCCCTGATTCCTCCTCTCTTTGGGTCTCATGTTGCTGCTGAGTCCTAATTTTGACTGACTCTGATTAGACTATTATCAGAATGTTTTCATGCCCAGAACTGAGGAACTTCTTTTTTTTTTTTTTAGGATTTTTAAAAAATTTACTTGAGATTGCTTCTCGGCCTTTTGGCTAAGATCAAGTGTAAGAAATTTACTTGAGAGAGAGAGCAAGTGCACAAGTGGGTGGGGGGAGGGACAGAGGGAGAGGGAGAAGCAGACTCCCCACTGAGCAGGGGGCCTGAACGCAGGGCTCCATCCCACCACCCTGACACTATGACCTGAGGCAAAGGCAGACACTTAACCAACTGAGCCACCCAGGTGCCTCCAGAACTGAAGAACTTCTGACTTTTCTCACTGCTGTAGCCAGTGGTCACAGATGTCTTTTTTTTCTCCTTATACTCTATCTTTTGTAGGTACTTCTTTTTCTTTGTCAGAGGGAGTATAAAAGGCTTTTCTCTCTCTCCGTCTCTATTTATAAAACCTTCAAGCATGTGGCTAGGGAATGTAAGGCTAGCGATAACAATTTGTAAGGATAAGAATACTTAATGGACTCTGATAAGGTCAAACCTCAGCAGATTCAAAGCAGAGAATCTCTGCTCGTGACTGAATATGGATGGGACAACTTAAATACCTATAAGTTAAATTAAATACCTTTAAAATGTTCCTTCTGAAATATTATTCAGCCTTAAAAAGGAAGGAAATTCAGACACATGCGACAACATGGATGAATCTTGAGGACATGATGCTAAGTGAAATAGACCAATCACAAAAAGACAAATACTGTATGATTCTATTGATATGAGGTATTTGGAATCGTCAAAAGCTTAGAGACAGAAGGTAGAAAGGTGGTTGCCAGGGGCTTGGGGAGGGGGGAATGGGGAGTTATTGTTTAAGGGGTATAAGGTTCGAATTTGCAAGGTGAAAGAGTCCTGGAGATGAATGGTGGTGATGGTTGCACAGCAGTGTGAATGTACTTAATGCCACTGAAAAGTAGTAAAAATGATAAATTGTATGTTATGTATATTTTACAACAATTAAGCTGAAAAATATGTTCCCTCTGATTACACACGTTATAAAATTGCCCCGTCTGTATTTTTTTTAGATTTCTCCAAAAATCTTTTTTTAGATTTTTAGATTGGCCATGGTGGATTCTTGCAGGATTCACTGGTTATTAGCCAATATTGTATTGTATTTTACTATTTTATGGATCTACGAGTGCTCTCTTAAATTTGGAGTAGGTTTTGCACCACCAAGATGTGGAAGTTTGCCCATATACTGTGCTCGTTATGGGACTTCTCCTCTTGTTTGGGAGTTGACTAGGCTTGTGCGGTCTACCTCAGTATTTTCACCCTAATTCCTTCTGAAAATTTGGATCGTTTGAATCAAGTCTTGTAGTGGTCCAGTATTATTTTCCTAAAATAAACCATTCACTGCAGCTGAAGACTGCAGTTTCTGTTGCAAACCAAAGTCTTGCTTTTCTTTAAAAACTCTGCAAGCCGCCGATTTTCAGATGGCGAAAGAACCTGTCAGTAGGAAAGGGAGCCCCTCGAAGTGCTTAGATGCTTTCTATAAAATTCTGTGCCATCTGTGCTGTTCTTCTTTTTCCTTACCCTTTGTTTTTATTCATTTACAACAGACTTCAGGTTTTGCCCTGGCATTAGGAAACCTAGTTCATGGTTTGTCCCTGTGCGGACACGGAAAAGCTGAGGACATGGGCCACAGACTGCTCCCCGCCTGGATCAGAGTTGTTCTAGCAGAGGTAGGAGGTCACGTCCTAGCATGTGATTTTATATTTTATAAAGGAAAAAAGAGCAACTTTATTGGACCATTTATAGGTGCTGCTAAGATACACAGCCTAACAATAAAAGAATAGGCAATTTCAAACGAAAGAGATGCAGGAACTTTAAATCCCTTGTAAATGATACATCCTGTCAACCATTATAGCTTTTTTTAAAAACACAGGCTATTTTCTCAGTGTTTTAATTTTCAAACAGCACTGTGGTTTTGAAAAATACAGAACAACAGGAGCCACCTCTGATCGAATAACTTCAACCTATTACTGTATTCAAGTCAGCTGCCAGTTTTGGTTCCGTGATGCAGGTTATGTTGACCCTACAAATGTAGTACCATTTTGACCAGTGTTTCTCTAGGATATAATAAGTTTTATAGCATTCAAACCCCAGGACTATTTGCCTCTTGACATACCTGATGCTTTGTTTTCAGGGCACTCCTACAATGCTCTGTTTGGCAGCGCTTCACGGCATGGTGGCCTTGGTAGGCTCTGAAGGGGATGTAATGCAGGTAAACAAACAAACAAGCAAATGAACAAAACACAAAGGGAAGAAATCTAAATGTGTACATAACCACAGCAAGAGAATACCCAGTATCTCAGTGTGCTAAGGACAGAATACATGCTCGTAGTAGTAATGGTTATACTGGGTTTTCGATGCCTTGATACATAGAAAATTGCTCTTAGTGGAGAATTCATTTTTAGAGATTTGCTCCTTCTTTTATTTGGTTCGTAAGAACTAAACTTAGTCAGCCTACGTACTTCCCACAACGTTCCCTGTCCAAGAAAAGTGACTGAATCATATGAAATGTCAACAGTTATCCCTAAGAAACTCCATTTTGTATCTGTAATGTTTAAGTTTATATCTAGGTAGTTATTCTTTCACTTTTAAATGTTTTCCCCGGTGGAAATGTTTCATTTATGTTTCAGTTTACAAGTAATGCTAAAGAGCACCTGTGTTCATACAGCAAAGGTCTATTCAGTGAGCACTTCTTGCAGCACTGACCGATGTTAGGAAATCGGTGATAAATACGGCATGGGCCCTGCCCTCAAGGAGCCCACAGCTTTTGTTTCTGAAATGTAAGGACGTAGTGGTAATGATACCATAGCTTAGAAGATGAGAGCTCATCCACTGGGAATATCATTATTTACTTTTTGAGGATGTTGGGGTGGATATTTCTTCTTTTTCTTTCAGCTGAAGTCAGAAGCCATCCAGTCCTCTCATTTTCAAGCCAGACTTAATGAAGTCATTAAAACTATAACTCAGGTGAGAAGAGGAATTTAAAACCCTTGGATGGGGAAACAGATAACTACCCCCCTTTTTTTTTGAGAGAGATAAAAGATAGAGAGCATGTATGTGGGTATGAGCAGGTAGAGGGGCAGCGGGAGAGGGAGAGAGAGAGAATCTTAAACAGGCTCCAAGCCCCGTGCAGAGCCTGATGTGGGGCTCGATCTCATGACTTTGAGATTATGACCTGAGCTGAAACCAAGAGGCGGACACTTAACCAACCAACTGAGCCACCCAGGTGTCTCTCAGCTACTTCCTTTTACTGCCTTTCTCTTTCATGGTACAAATGGTTTTACTTGGAAAATGAGATCTCTGGGTATTCACATTGAGTCCAAGCAGCACTTGAGAGTAGCTTATGGCCCCACGTTTACTGACAAACACGCACTTCCTCTGGAAAAAAAAAAGCTGGCATTTTTGAGTTACCTGAAGTTGGCTTGGTTTCCTTTAAAAGTGAAACTCTGACCCTGGAAGGGATGTTAGGCCTCAGGACAAAGTAAAATGGAAGGTGATCAAAGGGAAGGATAGATATCTAAGAATGGATGAGAAGGGCTAGGTCGGATGTCACTGATAAAAGTATTTGGGTTAATTATTATCAGCATTCTTGGCTAGAGAGTAAGTGTGTTCATCTGCTGAGAAATGATTATATATTTTAAGATTTTATTTATAAAAATTTATTAGTTTTGTTGCATCGACCGTGAAAGCACAAAATGAAAAAAGTTGAAAAAATATCATTGGTGGTTCTCGCAACTTGAAGCAAGTGTTAGTAATAATTGGTCTTACTTCTTTTCAAGTATTCTTATTTTCTTTGCACGATTGGTATTCTTACTATATGTAGAACTTTGTAGATAGTCTTTTCACTTAGTTCTTTTCATTTAGCATACTTTTTTCCTTCTTGTAAATACAGCTGATTATTACATCTACCACATAAACAAGTTTTAGTAATTCATGCTTTGAAAAGCAAACATAAATCTCTGAACAGAAAAAACGCTCTTTTGCGTGTATGAATGTGATTCTCAGAAAAATAATTATACCAAAACTTAAGTGGCTATAACTTGGGGGAGAAAAATCTATAAATGAAAAGTTATTTAAGAAAATCCTTATTATGAGTGATAAAGCAGTAGTAGAACATTACTTAAAGAAGAGAACAAAATAATATCTCCTTCCATTTTTAGAGGTATTTTATTCTTAAATAACACCTTTTTTTTTTTTTACTTTTTGGATTTTTTCCCCCTTTTTATTTATTTATTTTTTTAACTTATTTATTTGTCAGAGAGAGAGAGAAAGAGAAAGCATAGCAGGGGAAGCAGCAGGCAGAGGGAGAAGCAGGCTCCCTGCCGAGCAAGGAGCCTGATGTGGGACTCGATCCCAGGACCCTGGGATCATGACCTGAGCCGAAGGCAGATGCTTAACCGACTGAGCCACCCAGGCGTCCCTTTTTTCCCTTTTTTTAAAAAAAAATTCCTTTGAGACCAGTCAAACTCAGTGAAACCTGAGACAACCGGTACTACCTTCTGTCATGATTGATTGATTGATTCATTCGTTCATTTCTTCAGCAACAATTGTTGATCACTTGTGTGTCCAGGGTTTAGTACATTAGACATGTGATGTACGTCTTGTCAGAGAACTTGTCATGACCAGACAAGCCACCACCTCATAAAAGATAAATGACTTTCTCTGAGTGACCTTTTATTAAATGGAGTGTGGATCATGCCTGATCATTGCACTGTTAACACTTTAATCCATAGGTCATCAGTGTGTCTGGGGTGATTGGTCTTCAATCAAATGCTCTCTGGCTTCTAGGACATCTTCATCTGTCTACTCTGTCCTCAAGTCAGAGTAGAACCTCTGGTAAGATCAGAGTCTTAGAACACTGGGGTTTGAAGGAGGGGTTGCTGACTGGTGGCCGTGTACTTGGCTGAGAGCATTAATCTTTGCAGCTGCCATAAGTGGTGGGTGTTACCATCTCCCTTTTACGTTAGAAGAAGAGGGGCTGTTGGGGAGCTTCCTGACTTGCCCAAGTACCATCTCTCTTTTATATCAGAAGAGGGGCTGTGGAGAGCTTTCTGACTTGCTCAGGGTCCCATGTCCAGTTGAACTCACCTCTGTCAGCCTCCAAAGCCCATGCTCTTTTCGTTCTTCCTCCATGCCTTGCTCGGAGGACAGAGTCGACAGTCTAACCCCATATTTCACAAATGAAGACATTGAGGCTTAGAAAGATTACATGACTTACATGTGGAGTTTAGTGACAAATCCAGAAAGTAGGAACAGGTCCTTGAAGCTCGGAAGAGAGTTCTTTTTATTTTCCTAGATGGAATTACAGTTTGTATAATACTCCTATTTCATTAAAAGTCTCTTCCTCCAAGACTGGATTTCTCCGGGCCCCTGCTTTTAAGAAATTGATGGGGTACATACATTTAAAGATATGCACATACTTGGCATTGAAATTAAAATCCTACATCTTTAACATAACAAGGCCTTTTTTCTATTTCCACATTTTTGATGAAAAGCAGTAAAAAATATTTTCAATTCCCACATGCTTAATTTAAGCATGTGGAGATTTTCTGCAGAAGGCATCACTGTAATACACTGGGACCTGAATCTGCTCCTTGATCTTTATAGAATTTTGACTCACTGGCTCTCTTGGACCCAGGCCAGAGAGGTTTTGGTACCAAAGATTTCTCGTTAAAACCTAGTTTCGCAGATCCCCTGACAAGTAGTCCATGGACAGCATCACCATGAACACGTAGCACTATAATTACTGTTCCCCTCACTTTCAGTCACTCCTTAGCTAGAGAAACAGGACATTGTTCCGCAGCCT
This sequence comes from Callorhinus ursinus, assembly GCF_003265705.2. Classification (NCBI taxonomy): domain Eukaryota; kingdom Metazoa; phylum Chordata; class Mammalia; order Carnivora; family Otariidae; genus Callorhinus; species Callorhinus ursinus. The sequence goes on from NW_027397101.1 coordinate 22,661,359, forward strand.
TCCCAACATAATGAACTTGAGACAACTGGAAGCTGTCATGTTAAAATGGGAAAAAGGGAGGAAAAACAACCCACCAAACTTAGTCCTGGTGGAAACCTTAAGTAATGCTAGTTGGGAAGGGCAGTGCGCTCCTAAGGTCCTGGTAAAATAGCAAGTTGATCGTTATGCTCTGGGTTACATGGTCCAGCCCACATGCACTCAAGTCGGGTGCTCGTGAACCATCTCACGCCCGGGTTCGTTGGAACACAAAGCTTATATGTGTGGAAAAGTACGGCTCCTCGTTTCTGTTGGAATTTTCCAGTTGAGCCATTTGTTGCAGTAAAAAGCATCTCATGAAGCAATCCTGGGGGGACTGGGAGAAAAAGAATCTAGGAAACTCCCCAGATTCGCCTCGCCTCCATGTCACTTCCCTCAGTATTCCAGGTCAGCCGCTGGAGCTGGTGATTTGGACATGCCGGTCACTGAGAGGTCCCCGCCTTCAGAAGCAACAGGCTGGCTGCTGTTATTACTGATTGTTGCATTTCCCGGGATCATAGATCTGATTCAGGATGTCCTCAAGTCACCCCTAGAATGGTGGTCTCAGCCTAGAGGCCAGCAGGCTCCTGGCAAACACCGAGGGTTGATGTGACAGTGTGGAAAGGACTTTTTTTTTTTTTTTTTTTTAACCGCTTCAGTAGTTTCCATCCCCTGTGCTTTTGCAGTCTCTGCTAGGTTTACCGCCATTTTAGCTTTGCTGACATAGCTGCAGTGGTTACTTCGAGGCGAGTCACTTACTCTAATAGAACTGGTTGCCACCACAGAGTACTGTGCTGAGATGAATGGCATAAACATCTCCGCTCTGTCTCGAGGTTGACGTGGCAGCGTGAGATCGTTATCTTCCCTCCATCAGTCCCGCCAGCTTCCCCGGCTAACTTGATCGTTCTCTGCCTTCACAGTTCCCACCGACTACAGCTATTTGCCCGAGAGCAGTTTTATTAGAGCGGCCGTGGGCTTCTTCGTTACAGGAGGGAAGAAAGGCAAGTGAGCATGTTCCCTGAATTTCACCATTCTTCCTGCGCATTAGGTTTGTGTGCCGGAAGCTTGCTCCTGTAGGATTAAACCATAATCAATTTGAAGGAGTGACTGTTTTCCTTCTGCTCGACCATCTTTGTGACAGAAATGACCACGAGGCCAACAACCATAAGTGGTACATAAACATACACGCTGTGTCGTCTCTTGGAATCATTGTATTTGACCTTGGTGGTTGGGGGTGGGCGTCAGGGGGATCTGTGAAGACCTTGATCTTTCATTTGACCTTTTCAAAAAGTATGAGCACACATTTCTTTTTCTTGTCAATGTTGAGCGGGTGTGACCATAAAAGAGAAAAAACACAGCTGGGATCTAACTTGGAAGTAAGTCTTCTCCCTGATCGCTCTCTGTTGTTGGAATCACTGACTGTCGTTGTTAATTTTAGCTTGTGTTCTTTTTCTCTGCAAACATTTGTCCCTGTGGGATTCTTTGTTGCTGCCACCACCCACATTAGAGCACAAGCAACCTGAAGACAGAGATTGAATTGCCTTTCGTTTTTTGTTTTTTTTTTAAGATTTTATTTATTTATTTGACAGAGAGACACACAACGAGAGAGGGAACACAAGCAGGGGGAGTGGGAGAGGGAGAAGCAGGCTTCCCGCTGAGCAGGGAGCCCAACGTGGGGCTCCATCCCAGGACCCGGGAATCATGACCTGAGCCGAAGGCAGATGCTTAATGACTGAGCCACCCAGGCGCCCTGCCTTTCGTTTTTAACTAGAGTCTGAGTAATGCCATATAAGTCTTTAAATAAATGCTCTCTACTGATATATATCAACTCTTCAGAGATGTGAGGGCAAAATGTATCCTCCTTGAGAATTTCATAGCTCAGGACATAGTTTCACTCATATAATATTCTTTCATTGATATTTGCTGGTTTCTTTCTTGCCTGGCCTGGTTAGATCCATCTGGGCAAATCCAGTGCCTGTATTATGATAAGACCATCCCAATTTTGGGGGGGGGGGTTTAAACAAATTAAACTGAAGAAATCTGGAGGAAGCGGGTTTGATTAATGAAGGTCGTAAAAGAGTAAAATCTTACTGTTGGAAGGGATGTTAAAGGTCATGTCATCTGCAGCTTCCGGATTATAAACTAGTTTCAGAGTTTGGAGATGAATTCCTTCAGTTCCTAGAGTTCTCGAAACTGTAGTATTATTTTAGGGTCATGAGTTAGCATGGCTGCTTTTACATACCCTTAGTAAAAAATTGATATATACTTAATGTCATTGTTGTACATAAAATATTTATATATAAACATGTAATATATTACCTGTAATATAGAGTTAATTGTTTATATTGTCCTAAATTAAGTCTATTTATAATAGTGTCATAATAGAGATGTCTTCATTAGTAAGAAATTGAATACTTACTGAAGGAGCTTCTAAAATTTCCATAGCCAAGATAATCTTAGGAATATATATTTTTGCTCCTTTTTTTTTTTTTAATTTGCTCATTGATATCTTACAGAAGTTTTAAATGACACTAATGTGAGCTATTTCCATGAGAAGTAAAATAAAAATTCTTCAGACAAAATGAGAGATATTCTTTGTTTTCCAGGGAATAAAATGTAATGTTGACTCCCCAGATCCCTATTTCTTGACAGACATGAATTTTCTCTGAATCCTGTGGGAAATTCTTGGTTAAACATAACATTTTTATGATTACACAGTCACGGCACAACAGGAGATGTTCTGCTCTAAAATTGAAAAATCAGGTAGAACTGGCCTCAGTGATGCTATTTGCAATCTCACTGGAAGCTATTTTAAGACAGATAAATGAAGTATTAAAAATGCCATATCACCAATCAGATTTTTGGCATTTTCAGGTTGTGGGAGAGGGCTGCCTTCTTGTCAGGTTTGCTGACTAGATTCAGAGGAAAATCTATTCAGCCTTACACATTACTAATGATGACCCCAAAGGAGTGGGGGCCGTGGGAGGCTGACCTCCGCCTCCAAAGCCCATTTACAAAAACAAAACCAGACCCTGCTCTATGGGTCTAAATGGGATGGCCAAATGCGGAGGTGTGCATGCAAACGAGTGTTTTCTTCTTCAACATGCCCAGCTCATTTGAATTTTAATAACTCCCTTCTGAAGCAGCTTTTGAGTTTAAATGTCTGGATGTCACTCACTAGAGCCTAGTGGGGCAGCCGACAGGAAGGATGACGACGTTGGTGAGCTCTTTTGAGGAAGAAATGGCCTTAGAGAATAAAAATCATGCGTGGCAGAGGCAGGAGAAAGGAGACTTTAGGGGCGTATGGCTTCGTTGCTTCTGTGTGCTGTTTCATAACTCAGGAGAGCAAGACAGATGTAGTGAGTTCTCCCTGCCCCACATGTACATGGGGACGAGATAGGGCATCGTCGGTTTTAGCCAGTCAGATGTGATAGTGAGCACATGACTCTCGTGTCTAATAATGCTTCGGGCTTTTCTCCCTTGGGTCCTCATTTTAATATTCGTATGATAGAACACACAAGATGTTCATAACATCCATTCCTTCACACAGGCCTCCAATGGAAAACCCAACAGATGAAAATCTTTCTAGTTTTTAAAGACTTCAGTTAACAGTTTTGAATATAACTGTTTTTTTACTCTGCCCCATGACATTCTCTTTCCATCCCTGATAACCATGACCTGTTCTGGCAGATGCCATCATCATCATCACCATCGTCATTATTTATTCCTGTGGACATTTCTTCACGCTGCTAGGTTTTAAAATGTGCTCAGAATCTGTTTCTGCCTATCATGGAATTATTTCTTTCCCCTGAAGGAACCCTCAGTTTTGACTCTTATTTTTGCTTCTTTTCTGTTCATTTATTCGTTTTTCTGATCTTTGTTTTTTCTCAACCTCATAGCCATATTCAGATTTCATCAAGATTATATCTGTTTCTTTCATAAAACATTTAAAGTGGATTAAAAGCACTTAATAAAAGTAATGGTTCATTTTTGGTGCTAACACCAGGTATTTCTACCTAATGATTTAGGATTATTTTTTCTTACTCTGTTGCCAGGGAATGTGACTAGCTTCCTAAGCTTGTGCTTTTCTATTAAGCTTTGAAGTTCACAGTAAGAAGTATTATTTGAAGAAAGTATATTTAAATCCTCGTAATAAAATCTTTATGAATAGCATTTCCTTTTTGATACAAATTAATGGGTCAGTGATCTGTGTGCATAAGTGCCAGACTCTTGTATAAACTGTAGGTAGCTATATTCTCAATTGGTCGTTTTGGACTCTTAGCATGAGATATATTTATTGATGAGTCTAGTCAAAGGAGCAGGATTAGTGAAGTCTGAGTATAGAATAAATGATACGGGAAAGCTGTCCTATTTTTCTGGTGAAATTATGGAGTCGGTTGCCGATATTATGTTCAAGTATTTTAATTCAGTAATAGTTTACCTATACAAAGCTTTTGACAAGTATTATTAGAAATGATTGCTTGTGTATAACACTGAGTTCCAAAATGGTTTAAATCTCCTATAATCTCACCACCCAGAGACAGCCACAATAGATATTCCAGCATAGGCTCTTCTAGATGTGTGTGTGTTAGATGATATTGAATCATAAAATTTATTTTGTTGCCTGATTTTTGGAAATTTAACAACTTTTCATGTAAGTGGACATAATCACCACTCATCTCCTCCAAAGAAGAGGTTTGGGGGAAAGGACAAAAAGAATCCTTGCATCGCTTTCTACACATCTGTTAATGGGATATGTTTTGGGAGTCTTTGATTGCTGTTTTTGGTTGTAAATACCATGAAAAATATTTGAAAGGAAAAAAGTCACCAGTTATCCCATGACTTTCTAACTGCTATTACCATTTTTGAATTTTCTTTTTAATTTGTCACTTTTATGCACATGCAATTTTTAACGTATTTCCAAGTATACACATACTTTGAATCTTTTAACTTATTAATATTTCCCTACCTTTCATTGTATCTCCATGGTTATCATTTTTAAATGACTGTAGAATATTCCATCAAGTTGATGGATCACAATTAATTTAGCCATTTTTCTATTGGTCATTTAAAAAATTTCCATTATGGGGGCACCTGAGTGGCTCAGTTGGTTAAGCTGCTCCCTTTGGCTCGGGTCATGATCCGAGGGTCCTGGGATCGAGTCCCATGTCGGGCACCCTGCTCAGCAAGGAACCTGCTTCTCCCTCTCCCTCTGTCTCTCGGCTTGTGCTCTCACTCTCTCTCTCTCTCTCTCTCAAATAAATAAATAAAATATTTTTTAAAAAAATAAAAAATTTCCATTATCAAGAACATCTTTATGCAAGTAGCTTTTGCTTTTCTGCATATAGGTTTCCTTAAGATACATTCTCAGCAATTTATTAGTGGGCAAGAGGATTTGGTGACTCTGGGGATGGCTTGGCCTCACTGTTCTTCAAAAGCATTGTACCAGGTTTGGGTACCTCAGCCCTGAATACATGTGCGAAGCAGTATATCATAGAGGTAAGAGGCATGCGAGTCAGGCTGCTGGTGTTCACAGCCCACTACCACCAAAGGCAGGCTATGTAATTTCAGACAAGCTGCTTAAGTCCCAAAGCCCCAATTGCTTCTGTAAAGTAGAGAAAATAATTGAATCTTCTTTATAGAGTTTTTTTTTTTTTTTTAAAGATTCATTTGAGATACAGAGAGAGAGAGAGAAAGCATGAGCAGGGGGAGAGGCAGAGGGAGAGGGAGAAGCAGGTTCCCCGCTGAGCCAGGAGCCGGATGTGGGGTTCGATCCCACGACCCTGGGATTGTGACCTGAGCCAAAGGCAGATGCTTAACCATCTGAGCCACCCCAGGCACCTCTTTAGTATGAGTTTATGAATCACTTTATGTAACAGTGCTTAGAAAACAAAATAAGAAACCTTTCTAGCTATATTATAAAGCAGACCAACATATAGATAAACAGACGATTACAATAAAAATCCATCAGGAATAAAATGATACCTTAACACTGCTTTAATTTACATTTCGTTGCCAGAAGGAATGAACATTTTTGCATGTATTTACTATTCGAGAAGTTTATTTTAAATTAAATTTTCGGTCACTTCTTTTTAAAAATTGACCGCCCCACCACCACTTTTGTTTTGAAGTGAACTCTACACCCAAAGTGGGGCTGTGGGGCGAGATCAAGAGTCGCATCCTCTACAGACTGAGCCAGACAGGCACCCCCAAAATTTGTACTTTTTTTCTCTTACTTTTTGTTTTGAAATAATTCCAAACTTATAAAAAAGTGAAAACAGCCAGAGAACCCTATTCAGGTTTCACTGACTGTCCGAACGGTGTCTTTAACAGAGAAAGAATTTAATCCAGAATGTTACGCTGTGCTGTCCTGTCTCTTCAGTCTCCTTCAATCTGGAACAGTTCCTCAGTCATTCTTTATCTTTCAAGACTTGAACATGCTTTTTTGTTCTTTGTTTTTTGTTTTTTTGTTTTTTTGTGTGTGGGTTTTTTGTTTTTGTTTGTTTTGAGAGAGGGTGCTACGTGGGGGGAGGGAGAGCAGAGGGAAAGAGAGAATCTTTTTTTTTTTAAAGATTTATTTTTTTTATTTTAGAGGGAGAGAGAAGAGAGTGTAAGGGGGTGGGACAGAGGGAGAGAGAGAGAGAGAGAATCCTCAAGCAGGAGCAGGGAGCCGGGCATGGAGCTTGATCCCAGGACCCTGAGATCATGACCTGAGCAGAAATCAGGAGTCAGATGTTCAACCAGCTGAGCCACCCAGGTGCCCTGTGGGAAAGAGAGAATCTTAACCAGGCTCCACACTCAGCATGGAGCCTGATGTGGGGCTTGATCTCACCACCCTGAGATCACGACCTGAGCAGAAATCGAGAGTTGGACACCTAACTGACTGAGCCACCCCAGGTGCCCCCAGACTTGAACATGTTTTAAGAAGCCAGTTATTTTATAGAACAGGTTTCTAGTTGGACTTGCCGGTTTGCCTGCTATTGTTCATGTGGGAGGCAAGTCAGTCATCGTCGGCAGGACTAGCACAGACTGGGACAAGACTCCTCTTGTGGCATCCCAACAGGTGGCACATGGTGTGTCTCTCCCTCCACCAGTGATGTTAATTTCGATCTCTTTCTTGGCCAAGCTGATACCTTCCAGGCCTCTCCACTGTAAAGTTCTCTTTTCCCTTTATCGTCAGTAAATATTCTGTGTGGAGGTATTTTGAGACTTCATGATTATCCAGTTTTGCAGCCTAAGTTTTGCCCATTAGTTTCAGTATCCATGAATGTTTTCTTGCCTGAACTGGTTATTACTATGATGATTCTTAAAGGTGATGATTCAAAAGGTGATTCTTCCGTTATTCCATTTACGTTTCTCAGTAGGCATTCTATCGTACAGGAGACCTGCCTTTTCCTTCCAAGCTCCCTCTCACGCTCTTCTGGTATGGACCACAAAAATTTTATTTCATTTAACTATTTGTTATTCAGTTATTCATTATTTCAATCTTCATATTGTTCCGTATTTGATCAGTGAGAACCTCTTTAAATTGGCTTTGTGTCCTTTTGACAAAACCCCATCATTCTGTGAGTGTGTTGTTTCCTTGTGGCCCAAGAAGATGTTCTAGGCTCATCTCGTATTATCCTCAGCTCTGTAACAGCCAGGTAGCTCAGGTTCCTTTTAGTGGGGAGTGATGCTTAGAAGCCAAGATCTGGGTACAAATTCTCCTTGTTCCTGGGGTGATCATTGCTCCCAGGCTCTTTCAGTGAACAGTTGTTAGGAAATAGACACACACACCCTCTCTCTCTCATGTCTATATTCATTTCTGTATCTAGCTATATATATTGGAAGCCATGAATTTATACCAGTATCTCCAATTCCATTTCAACACCACAGGGTCCATTGTATTTTTTTCCCCTCTTTTCATATTTGTAAACTTTCTTCTCTGACAGGGAGAAACCCGGCTTCCTTTTTCTCCATATATCTGCTCATTTGTGGAGTCCCTGTATTCGAACAGTCTGCTGTCCCCACTGGGCCACAGCCCTGCAGAAGCCGCCTTCCTCTCTCAGGTCCTGATCCTCGAGGGGCAGCCACCCTGCTTGGCAGCCTTCCTGGTGCAAAGGGGCCCGGGGATGTTTTTGTTCCGGATAATTCTGAATGTTGTTGAAGTACTTCTACAGAACATCCCACCAAGTCTCAGGATCTGACTGCCTCTCAGAATCTTCAACTGTTTCCAACTACCGTCTGGATTTTAAGAGTAGATTCTGGCAGGGGGGCGAAGCATCTCCTCGTCTCCACAACCAAACCATGTTGTCATTATCTCTACCTGGGTTTTCTAAGGACTTTGTCTAGAAAAATCCTAGGGACCCTTTCCATCTTGGTTAAAACATCCTTTCCTCAGTCAGTGTTTCGAGACGAGTTCGGATTTCTTATGTTAAATTTTCCGATGTGTTTTTCATAGTACTTGACATGGGAGTAGTTATTGTCTTAATTATTTCTGGCTCTTTGTTTAAAGTCTGTCTTTCCCATTAGACTGTAATTTCCTCAAGGGCAGGAAGAACATAGGTGTCTTATCCTAAATGCTTTGAGAACAGAGTACTTGGCATTTAATAGTTTTCAAATAAAGACATGTCCACGCTACGCGAGCAACATGCTCGTGATGGGGAGTAGATATAGCGCTGGCTGTCAGCCTACCGCTTGTTACCAGACTTTTACTGGAGGGGTTACACATGTGCGTTGTGGCATGAGATGTGATCCTCTGTGTAACTAAAGTATGTGTGATAATGGGTCCTGTTGTAATGCATTATGTTCGGATATGCCATTTATATCAAGGTTCTTTGAGGCTGTCAACTGGATGAGAGATTTAAAGCAACTTTGTATCTGGATTTTAAAACATCTGGATCCTATTAACAAATACTGTTAGGCTTTCTCAGTTCCAAAGCCATTGTCTATAAAGCATTCCAGTATTGCTTTTTATCTAAGGCACTTGCTTGAAAGAAAGCACTGCAAGAAGGGAGCTAATCATTCCCGTTGCTTAGATTTGGATTCCTGTGTCCAGTGCTGAAGATCTCTGGGGAAGGAACCACATGACTTCATTCTCCCATTTGGGGGCTCCCTCTCTTTGCATTCCCCCTCCTCACACCCAACCACCACGTGCGTGGAACTGCCAAGTATTTTCTCCATTCCTAACAGTTACTATAATTCCTTTCATTCCAGTTAGTGTCAGAATTCATTCCCTGCAAATACAGCGGAAAATTTTGTGTGATTCTAGTTACGCTACTCAGTACTGATGCTCTGGCCTTTTTTAAAAGGCGAAGATTTATTGTGTCATAGCGCTTACTTGATTTTCAGTCCTATGTTCCCTGTTACAAGGTCTTGTTTCTGACACTTGTTTGGACATCAGGTTAATTCTAAAGAGTATAGAAGGAAGGTGCCAAGTGTGTAGCAAAGTGCAGTTATGTATAGTGCAAGTTATTGGTACAAGAGCTTGTGTAAGCAATAAAATGTGTGTGTGTGTGTGTGTGTGTGTGTGTGTGTGAGTGTGTGTGAGAAATGGTCATATTTTGCACTGGGTCCTGGTATTAGAAGACAGGGTGAATGTCTTTCCTGATTCCCTAGATCTCTGGAAACTGCAAAAATTCTGTAGTAAGTTCTGTAGAAGGACCTGGAATAAAATTTTATGTAATTTTGAAAACACTTGATCTGAGAAAAAAAATTTAAAGGAACCTGCTTATGAATTAATGATTTCCAGTATAAAACTGGATTCATGCCCTTAATAGGAGAGAAAAGCAGTTCTATGTACAGATTTTTGTATACTGTCTGCCAGTTCATCAGGCCATTTCTGAGAATCACATTCCAAAATGACCCCAAAAATGCAGCTTAATTTTTCTGTGTGTGAAATCAGAGACTCTAACCTGCTGCCCACATGGTATAGGGACAGTTGCTCCATGTGTGTAATCAGGATGGAGTTCTATGAATAGCCAACAAGTTAATTCCTAGCACAGCACTTTAAATTTTATCACACCTGATTTTTCCTTGTCCATGTGTCTGTCCTCTCACGAGAATATAAGTTCCATTAGCAAAGGAACCTGTCTGTCTTGTTGAACACTCTTGTTCATGTCTGGAACAGTGCATGGTACCTACTAGATGGTGACTGAATGAATGAATTTTTTTTTTATGAATATGTTTACTTTCTCTGGTCAGAAAATCTTCTCTTTGTAATAGCAGTGGTAAATTCCCTGATAATACTTCCTGCGCCCCTAGTATTACATCTTCAGATGGAATAGAAATAAAGCTTCAGTTATTGGTAGCATAGCCTAGAAGGGTGGCAGATGTGTTGAACTTTTAACATTTTCAAAAAGCGAAAAAGCGCTTGTTGGAGGGGAGAGAAACATCACTGGAAGGTACACTGTTAGTTTTCCAAGTTGGCAGGGGCAAGGGTAAGGAGGTAGGTTAGTTGGTGACTAGCCTAAGGAAACATGCTGATTTGGGGGGTCATGATCCCAGGGTCCTAGGATCCAGGCCCACTTCGGCTCCCTACTCAGTGGGGAGTCTGCTTCTCCCTCTGCCTCTGCCCCTTCTCCCACTCATACTCTCTCTCTGTATATATATATCAAATAAATAAAATTTTTTAAAAAAGAAAACATGCTGATTTTTGAGATGGCTCTAGTTGGAAATAAGAACGTAAAATATCAGGAAAGGCCTGGATGAGAAGTGTGGATTTACTCAGCGTCAGTATATGAATGGGGAATCTGCTTCTCCCTCTGCCCCTCCCCCACTCGTGCTCTCCTTCTCTCTCTCTCTCTCTCTCTCTCTCTCCCTCCCTCCCCCCCCCTCCCCCCCTCCCTCCCCCCCCCCCCCCCCCCCGAAGGAGAAGCAGACTACCCTGCAGAGCAGGAAGCCCAACATGGGGCTTGATCCCAGGACCCTGAGATCATGAACTGAGCCAAAAGCAGATGCTTAACCAACTGAGCCCCCCAGGTGCCCCTTGTTTTAACCATTTTAAAGTGGTCAGTGGCATTTAGTGGATTCACAGTGTTGTGCAACCATCACCACTATGTAGTTCCAGAATATTTTCAGCACCCCAAAAGGAAACCTTGTACCCATTGAGCTGGTGGTTCCCCGTTTCCCCCCAGCCCCTAGCAACCATGAATCTGCCTTCTGTCTCTGTGGTATGCTTGTTCTGTATGCTTTATTTAAATGAAATCGTACACTGTATGGCATTTTGTGACCAGCTTCTTTCACTTTGCATAATGTTTTCAGGGTTCACCCATGTTCTAGTAAGTATCAGAATTCCATTCCTCTTTACAGCCAAGTAATAGTCCAGTGTGTGGATATACACTTGATTTATTCATTCATCAGTTGATGGACATTAGGGTTGTTTCTGCCTTTTGGCTATTATGAATAATGCTGCTATGAAGATTTGTGTACAAGTCTTTGTTTAAACACCTGTTTTCAGTTCTTTTGGACACATATGAGTGGAATTGCTGGGTCATACTGTAATGCTGTGTCATTTTTCAAGATGCTGCCAAACTGTTTTTCCACAGGGGCCATAGCATTTTATATTCCTACCAGCAATGTATGAGGGTTCCAATTTCTCTACATCCTTGCCAACAGTTGTTCTTTTCCATTATTATTATTAGTTTATTACTGTTGTTTAATCCTGTTGAGTGTGAAGTGCTATCATTTGGTTTTGATTTGACTTTCCATAGTAACTAACGGTGTTGAGCATCTTTTCAGGTACTTGTTGGCCATTTGTAGTATCTCTTCTTGGCAGAATTATCTGTTCAGGTCCTTGGACCATTTTAAAAATTAGAATGTCTTTTTGTTGTTGAGTTATAAGAGTTCTTTGTATATTCTGGAGAGTAGACCCTTATCAGATATACAGCTTGGAAATATTTTCTTGTATTCTTAGTTTGTCTTTTCACTTTGTTGGTAATACCTTCGATGCACAGAAGTTTTTAACTTCGACAACTCCAATATGTCTGTTTTTTCTCTTGTTGCTTACATTTTTGGCATCGTGTCTAAGAATCCATTGCCAAATCAGAGTCCATGAAGATTTACCCCTATGTTTTCTTCTGTTTTATGATTTAATTCCTTTTGTTTATTTATTTACTTTTTATTTTTTAAAGATTTTATTTATTTGACAGAGACATAGCAAGAGAGGGAACGCAAGCAGGGGGAGTGGGAGAGGGAGAAGCAGGCTTCCCGTGGAGCAGGGAGCCCGATGCGGGGCTCGATCCCAGGACCTGGGACCATGACCTGAGCAGAAAGCAGACGCTTAACAACTGAGCCACCCAGATGCCCAGGCCATTGAAATTTTGATAGGGATTATGCCGAATCTATAGATAGTTTTGGATAGTGTTGTCATCTTTATGGTATTAAGTATTCCAATCCGTGAACATAAGATGTCTTTCTGTTTATTTAGATCTTTAATTTCTTTCAGCAGTGTTTGTCCTTTTCAGTATATTATATGTCTCTTTCACCTGAGTTAAATTTATTCCCAGGTATTTTCTTCTTTTGAATACCAGTGTATGGAATTGTTTCCTAATTTCCTTTTCAGATTAATCATTGCTGGGATATAAAAACACATCTAAATTTTGTGTGTTCATCTTACACCCTGCAACTTCACTGAACTATTTTTTTTATATCTAGAATCATGTCATCTGCAAATAGAGGTAGTTTTACTTCTTTCCAATTTCAATTTCTTTTCTTTTTCTTGCCTACTGGCTCTGGCTAGAATGTGCAATACAAAAGGGTGAAAGTGGGCATTCTTGTCTTGTTTTTTATTGTAAAGGAAAAGCTTTTAGTCTTTTACCATTGAATATACTGTTCACTGTGGATTTTTTACAAATGCCCTTCATTGTGTTAAGCTAACACAATGGAAATTCTGTTCCTAATTCCTAATTTTCTGAGTATTTTTATCATGAAAGGATGTTGGATTTTATCAAAAGCTTTATGTGGCAATTGAAATTATCATGTGTTTTTCCCCCTTCATTCTATTAATGTAGTAAATTACATTGACTTATTTCTTAATGTTGAATCTCACCTGCATTCCTAGGATAAATCTGTGTGGTCGTCATGAATAATCCTTTACTATGATGTTAGATTCAGTTTACCAGTGATTTGTTGAGAGCTTTCACATCTATATTCATAACAAATATTGGTCTGAAGTTTTTTGTTTTGTTTTGTTTTTAATTGTGGTGTCTTTGCTTTTGACATCAGGTTAATGCTGGTCTCAAGAATGATTTAAATTATACAGTTGACCTTTGAAAAACATGGGTTTGAAATGCACACGTCCACTTATGTGCTGAATTTTTCCATTAAATACAGTATAGTACTGTAAGTGTATTTTCTCTTTTCCATTGTTTTCTCTTCTGTAGCTTAACATACAAAATATGTATTAATCAACTGTTTATGTTATTGGTAAGGCTTTCAGTCCACAGTAGGCTATTAGTAATTAAGTTTTGGGGGAGGGTCAAAAGTAATGTGCAGATTTTTTACTGCAAAGGGGGTCAGCATCTCTAACCCCATGTTGTTCAAGAATTAACTATATTCCCTCCTCTTCTGTTTTTTTTGAGGGGACGAAATTGAGGATTGATATTAATTCTTCTTTAACCGTTTCATAGAATTCACCAGTGAAATCATCTGGTCCTGGACTTTTCTTTGTTGGGAGGTTTTTGTTTCAATCTCTTTCCTTGTCATAGGACTGTTTGTATTTTCTGTTTATTCTTGACTTAGTTTGAGTTACTTGTGTGTTTCTGGGATTTTGTTCATTTCACCTAGATTATCTAATTTGTTGGTACGTGTTTTCTCAGAGTTTTCTGTCATAACCCTTTTCGTATCTGTCCTTACAGATACAAATCTTTTGGTAGAAATGTCTTCACTTTTATTTCTGATTTTAGTTATTTTCATCTTCCTTCCCAATCAGTATGACTTTTATTTCCTTTTCTTACCTTATTGCATAGGACTTTTTTTTTTGAGAGAGAGAGAGCGCATGATCAGGGGGGAGAGGGGGAGGGAGAAATTAAGCACACTCCATGCTTGGCATGGAGCCTGACAGGGGGCTCAATCTCATGACCTTGAGATCATGGCCTGCTCCGAAATCAAGTGAGATTAACCGATGGAGCCACCCAGTTGCCCCTATTAATTCTGTTTTTAAGTTGATACAGGCCTATACAGATTGTCTTTTTCTTCTTGAGTTTTGGCAGATTGTGTCTTTCAAAAGATTAGTCCGTTTCATTTATGTCGTCAGACTTGTGGGCGTAGAAGTTATTTACACAGAGCCTCTGGCATTTCATCATTATAGTTCAGGTTCTCCTATCCCAGCACTGGTTCCTGCAGTGTGTTCTGCTCACGAGTCTCTGCTCTGGTAAACCATTACACCCTCTATTCATCTATCTGTTCCTCCAGTGATCAGGGCAGCAAATTGCCTTGTGTTCTTCCCTCTGTTGCAGAACCAAGAATTGTTGATTTTTTTAGTCTATTCAGCTTTTCACTTGTTATTAGGATAGAGTGGCGACTTTCGAGCTATTACATGCAGAACTGGAAACCAGAAGTCATTCCTTTTTTTTTTTAATTTTTTTAATTGTAAAAAAAACACAACATAAAATTTACCATCTTAACCATTTTTAAGTATATGATTCAGTAGTGTTACATATATTCACATTGTTGTAAAACCGATCTCCAGATGTTTTTCATCATGCAAAACTGAAACTCTACCCATTACATAATGCCTACCCTTTCTCCCACCCCATTACCCCTGGCAGCCATCATTCTGTTTTCTATTAATTTGACTACTTAAATACCTGATATAAATAGGTATACAACAAAGTATGTCTTGTTGTGACTGTATTATTTCACTCAGCATAGTGTCTTCAAGATTCATTTATGTTGTAGCATATGACAGGATTTCCTTTCCTTTTAATGTTGAATACTATTTCATATGTATATGAAATATCCCTATCTATTGATTGATGTTTGGGTTGCTTCTCCTTCTTGGCCATTGTGAATAGTACTGCTGTGAACAATGGTGTACAAACATCTCTTCAAGATTCTGCTTTCAATTTTTTTGAATATATGCTCAGGAATGGGATTTCTGGGTCATATGGTAGTTCTATTTTAGTTTTTTGAGGAGCCATCATACCATTTCCATAGCAGTTCTACCATTTTATAATCCCACCAACAGTACACAAGGGTTGCAGTTTCTCCACATCTTTACCAACACTTGTTATTTATTTTCTTTTTCTTTCCTTTTTAAAAGAATAGTAGCTGTCCTAATGGATGTGAGGAATTATCTCATTATTGTTTGATTTGCATTTCTCTACTGATTAGTGATGTTGAGCATCTTTTCAAATTATTATTGGTCCTTTGTGTATCATCTCTAGAAAAACTCTACCCCTGCTTCTCCTTCTCCATATGCAGCATTTGCTGATTCTGCTACTCTTCTGCTGATTTAACCTCTGCTTCTCCTCTTTCCCTATGCTTCTCCTTTCTGCAACTGTTTGTCCTTTTGCAGACTGCCCCAACTTCTGCTTCCCTGGCTTCTGCTGGCTTTTCTGCCTCAGCTTCTTCTTCTCCTGTGCTTCTCCTTTCTGCAGTGTTTGTCCTTTTCCAGATTCTGCCCCCACCTCAGCTTCCCTCTGTTCAGTGCCTGCTCATTTTGCTGCCTCTTCTGCCTCAGCTTCTCCCTTTTTCTGTGCTTCTCCTTTCTGCAGCTGCTGTTCCTTTTCCAGATTCTTTGTCCTGACCTCAGCTTCCCTCTGTTCAGTGCCTGCTGATCGTGTTGCCATTCTGCCTCAGCTTCTCCCTTTTCCTGTGCTTCTCCTTTCTGCAGCTGCTGTTCCTTTTCCAGATTCTGTCCCGACCTCAGCTTCCCCCTTGTTCAGTGCCTGCTGCCTCTTCTGCCTCAGCTTCTCCTTTTGTGCTTCTCCTTTCTGCAGCTGCTGTTCCTTTTCCCGATTCTGTCCCCACCTCAGCTTCCCCCTTGTTCAGTCCCTGCTGATTCTGCTGCCTCTTCTGTCTCAGCTTCTCCCTTTGTGCTTCTCCTTTCTGCAGCTGCTGTTCCTTTTCCCGATTCTGTCCCCACCTCAGCTTCCCCCTTGTTCAGTCCCTGCTGATTCTGCTGCCTCTTCTGCCTCAGCTTCTCCCTTTGTGCTTCTCCTTTCTGCAGCTGCTGTTCCCTTTTCAGATTCTGTCCCGACCTCAGCTTCCCCTTGTTCAGTGCCTGCTGATCATGCTGCCTCTTCTGTCTCAGCTTCTTCTTCTCTTACACTTGTCCTTTCTGCAGCTGTTACTCCTTTTGCAGACTCCGCCCCACTTTTGCTTCCTCCTCATTTAGTGTCTGCTGATTCTGCTGCTTATCTGCTGGTCCTGCCCCTGCTTTTCCTTTTCCTACTGATGCTTTTCTTGAGTCTGTTGCTCTTTCTGCTGATACTGATTTCCCTTCTGCCACGTATGTTGATCCAGCTCTTTTGCTTCTCCTTGCTGTTTTACTTTTTTACACATCATTTCTGGCTCCCTTCGAACTTCACTTTTACATGGCCCTCAGTGGCTACTCAAACCCTGACCTTATGGCTCCACTCATAATTGCTCCAGCGTCTCATCATTTCCATTTCAAATTAGCTCCCTCCTGGGGGAAAAAAAAAGAAAGATTATGTTAAAGCTGTAGTCGTACATTATAGATAGCTATTAGCCTGTGGATTAGCTGCACCATTGGTACTCACCCCTGGAGCGGTCAGCCACGGCCCAGGCTGCAGAGGGCAGGAGCTGAATCCCATGGTACAGAGTATGACCACTGGGGGCCACAGGCACTGAGGGACTTGATGGTCGTTGGAAGGGACTGTGCCTGAGTGGGCAGTAATTATCTCCTTTTCTGGAAGTGGACCAAGGAGGGAGGGAGGGAGGGAGGGAGGGAGAGTAATGAGGCAATAATGTAGTTAAGTTACTGTTCTTAGAGAGTTGAATGAAGTGTCTGTAGGAGAGGTTGGAAGACAGTTAAGTAGAAATGTGGAGGCAAATAAAAAGAAGAACAGAGGGAGTAAGCTTCTGTAACAGATGGGGTTGAGGTTGAGAGCACAGACTTGAAGTCCTGACCACAGTTGAAGGTGTGCTACCCAAATCGTTTGGAACTGGAAAAAAGCAAAGTTGGCATTTTCCTCTCACGATGCTGCCAAGGTGTTTCATTAATTTATTTCCTTTCTGTTGCAGGTCCCGAATCTGTGCCTCCTTCCCTTCTCAAAGTTGTGATGAAACCCATTGCAACGGTTGGAGAAAGCCACCAGTATCCTCCTGTGAACTGGGCCGCGCTCCTCTCTCCACTTATGAGGCTAAACTTCGGTAAATATCAAGTGTTTTTCGGCCTTGAGACTCTGCCTTTAGGATGTGACCTGAATAGAAAAATAGATTCTGGGTCACTGTTGGTGGTGACTGGATAGACCTTTGGGATCTTGAGGTTTGTCTTCTGGGATGGAACAGCTGGGTTACTTCCAGTGAGTCACTTTCTAGGCCACTGAGGCTAAGGAGGAGGAAGTCTGAAGACATAGACCAGATGCACTCATCAAAACAGTACTTGAGTGAAGTGTGCATGTTGCTGCCTGTGTGGTGCAGGTCCCAGAAAGCCTGGTTTGATGGTCGTTAAACTGCATTGTCAGAGCTCTAGGATTCAAGGAGGTACCCTGTGGGAAGGTGTATTAGTTTTCTCTTGCTGCTCTAACAAGTTACCACAGATTTAGTGGCTTGAATTTGCTCGACGCAAATTTATCATCTTACAGTTCTGTCGATCAGAAGTCCAACATGGTTCTTGGCCAAGATCAAGGTATCAGCAGAGCATCATCCTTTCCTGGATGCCCCGAGGAGTGCTATGGTCTAAGTGTTTTTTGTCCCCCCGAAATTCCTATGTTGAAATCCTAATCCCTAGGGTGATTGCATCACCTTTGGGAGGTGATTAGGTCATGAGTGTGGAGGCCGCAGGAATGACTGGTGCCCTCATAAGAGAGGCCCCAGAGAGCTCCTGATCCCCTCCCACAGTGTGAGGACACAGCCAGAGTTGGCAGTCTACAGCTGGGTGAAGGGTTCCAGCAGAACCCAACCATGCCAGCACCGTGATCCTGGACTTCCAGCTATCAGAACGATGAGAAGCAAATTTCTGTTGTTTATAAACCACCCAGTCTGGGATATTTTGTTAGAGCAGCCTGAGCAGACTAAGGCAGAGAGAATCCATTTCTTTCCCTTTTTCAGCTTCTAGAGGCTGTCCACATTCCTTGGCTTGTGTCCCCCCCTTTCTTCATCTTCAAAGCCTGCAACAGAGAGCCAAAAGCTCACACTGTCTTCTTTCTGGTTCTCTACAACCAGGAAAGGTCTTCCACATTAAAGATTCATGTGATTAATGGGTCCATTTGAATAATCCAGGATAATCTCCCCATCTCAGTGGTCCTTAACCTTAAGCACATCTGAGAAGTTCCTTTGCCAAGCAAGGTAACATAACATATTCACAGGTTCCAGGCATTAGGATGTAGGTATCTCTGAGGGCTGTGATTCTGTTTACCACAGATACTTTGTGATGAGAGACAGAGGGAATGCCCATTTCTCATTCATCCACAGCAGCCTCTTTTATGGAATTAGCATATGCAAATTTAATCCCACGTACTTGCCCGCCCCCCCCACCTAAAGAAAAAGAGAGAGTGGGGAGAACAGTTTTTTAACAGTGCTACATTACTGTGTGTGTGTGTGTGTATTTGCAGTGAGTGCTCTATTATTTACAGTAGGGTGCTCACTTACATGTGATAAACAGAAAGATTTGTAAACTGTAATTTATGTGCAATTGAAAGGATACTCAAAGATGATTTTGACTATACACAATTTTTCACTTAAATGCTTTCAGTTGAACCTAGTATCTGTATAAGATACGATGTCACCATACCACGTTTCTGGAGATTTTGTTTGAAAAGTATGTTCTCCTCAGCCTCCCCTGTTTTTGTGTGCTGAATTAAAAATGTTTGTGTTTTAGTAAAAATCCTTAGAAAAAAGAAGAAGAGGTCTGGTTGGGAAAATACGCCTGCTGATGGGGATCAGGCTACTAAAAAGACTGGATCACTAGAGAATGTGGCTACATTTTTAAGTCCTTCCAGATCTAAACAGATTTCTCTATGTGCTGAATGCACAGGGTGGGCGGGAAACAGAGACAGAGAGTTTATCCAGAATTTTCTCAAGTTTTTGGAAGTATTTGATTCTTTAGATTTCTTAGGACATCCTAGGAGAAATTTCCTGAGCTAGATCGTGGCCCTTGCTAATTCTGAGACTTACCACTCTGCTATCTGTGGGTACATTCTTTGCTTCACAGTGGAAAGATCACTCAAGTTCTGTTACTAGGAGAAGTCACACAAGCAGATGCTTCGATCTGAGATACAGAAGCCTGAAAATGAGTCCAAGAAGCAGCTGTATGACCCATATTCTTCTCTTGCAGGAGAAGAGATACAGCAACTGTGCCTTGAAATTATGGTGACACAGGCGCAGTCATCCCAGAATGCAGCTGCGCTCTTGGGACTGTGGGTGATGCCGCCACTGATCCACGGTCTCAGTGTATGTAGCCTTCAAGGGTGTTGGGCAACAGGCGGATCTGGTTCTTTTGGGGGAGAGGAACGTTCATTTGGGAGTATGTTCTCAAAGTCAAGAGTGGGCAGATGTGATTTTGTAAAACTTGGGGGCTTGGCAGTAGCTGTCCGGCAGATTGAGAGATTGTGCGATTCAGAAGTCTGCCCTCGCTGTCGGTGTTCATGCTTTCAGCTCCCGTTGATTACGAGAAAGGAAAAGGATGGTCAGAGATATTAAAGTTCTTTCCCCAGATCATACAGCTAGAAAATTGTGGAGTTATTGAAACCTAGGCTTATTTATATGATATACCTTATATTGGTTCAGTAGGTATTAAGAGAACGGCAAATCCATATAGAAAAGGCAGCAATTGAGGTGGGCCTTGAAGGCTTGGTAGCGTTTATTGGGCATCAGGTTAGAGGCACTGGGGGGATGTAGATGGGAGAGGGTAGGTGAGGAGAGTAGAACATCTCTGCTAGGGTGTTTGGCTTGAGCAAAGCGCTGAGGAAGAAGTGGCCTAGCCCAGTATCTATGAGAGAGAGAAGGAGCCAGCACCTTCCAGGGTATAGGCTAAGGCTAAGTAGGAAGAATGGGCTAAGATTGTTTAAAAATGCGAAATTAGGGGCGCCTGGGTGGCTCAGTCGTTAGGTGTCTGCCTTCGGCTCAGGTCATGGTCCCAGGGTCCTGGGATCGAGCCCCGCATTGGGCTCCCTGCTCAGCAGGAAGCCTGCTTCTCCCTCTCCCACTCCCCCTGCTTCTGTTCCCTCTCTCGCTGTGTCTCTCTCTGTCAAATAAATACATAAAATCTTTAAAAAAATAAAAATAAAAATGCGAAATTAGCAAACTGTATAATTTTGAACATATTGCAAGCTAGGACCTCCCCCCGCCAAAAAAAAACACCCACATTCCATGATTCCGTAGAGGTTTACCAATTGATTATAAATGAAGTAATCTTGTTGTTACTCTTCAGGAAGATTTAAGTCCTTGAGAACAGTGCAGAGTTCTCATACTAGTTCCTTGGTCTTTTAACTTGAGTTCCTATCCTGTTTTTTTTTTTTTTCTTTCAAGCTCTGCTGCGTATTCTGATGCTCTTTAATTGAAGGGGGACATCACTGAGGGCTGTGTCCTCTATGTGAACAATTATCATTAGCTGCCTGCTCCAAGCACCTCCCATCTAGCTGCCAGTACCCAGTACTTGCTTAGGTACCTGCGACTTATAAGCACTCAGTGAGCACTTTCAGACATCAGACTGAATCTCTCTTCAATTCTGATTTTTTCTTTTACAACCTTGAGTTATAATTTATATTCCATAAAGTATGGCTGTGTTAAGTGTACAATTTGTTGAGTTTCAGTACATTTATACATTTTCATCCATCACCAGTAATATTTCTATCACCCCCAAAAGGTTGCGTTGTGCCAATGTGGAGACAATCCCCACTCCCAGTCTCAGACCCAGGCTACCTCTGATTGGCTTTTTGTCTATAAATTTTCCTTGTTTTAGAGAACTTTCCTATAAATTTCAATTTCATATAAGCTTCAGAAATTCTTTAGAAAGGAATCATACAATATGATTCCTTTCATGCCTGGCTTATTTCACTTCTGAGAAGTAGATTTTTTTTGTTTCCATTTTACAGGTTGATAAACTGAGGCACATTGCAGTTAAACAAAGTTTATATTGCTAATAAACAGGAGTGAGTCCGGCTGACTCCAAAGTCTGCGTCCAAGACCCTGTTCTATGAACCCCTCCTTCCTTTTGAGTCAGGTATACCTCGAACAACCTGTTTCGTTTACCTCAAAAATCTTTCTAGAATTTAGTTATCCTTACACTTCCCTTTTAGATCTGTTACTTTTTTTTTGCATTTGTCCGTGATTGTGGACTTTTCTTATTATCTAGGTGATTGGACAAATTAAGTTTGTGAATTCATTTTCTTAATTATGTACCTTCTCATGTACAAAAAAGATCAGGAATGGCATGTTCTTTCCAATGAACCGTTTGGCTAACTCATGCAACCACGCTGATATTTTTATGAAATTTACTGGGCTTTGTCGGGTTTTATTTTTTTTAGACCTACTTCTTTTTGACTCACTGCTCCTTTAGTAGCATACTTATGTTTCTAAGAACTTTTGCAGCCTCCTCTCTCAATGTGTCTGGCACAGAGCCATTTCGAACCGTGCCCCTTTTCAGCTCTCATGACCTCCAGGAAGCCATGGTCATGTCCACAAGTTCAGCTGCTCTTCTGTGGTCAGAAATGGTCCTGGCATGCCAGTTCTTTTGATTTCCTTATGCTTCCTAGAAGAAGAAATTAATAATATCAGATATTCCGGTGAGTCGATTTCCTGCAGATGAGCCTTTCATCTTCAGGATTTTTTTTTTCTTGCCAGAGAATGTGACCTTTTAAGACTGAATAGCAACTGTCACGTACGTTGAGAAGCAGCATATTATTCCCCCTCCCTGAAAAGATCCACAGCTTAAGCTGAGTAGTTCACAGATGGATTGGCAGCTACTGTATATACACATGAGTCACCCTGAATCACAAGTCCCTGCAGCGGCAGCCAACATTGCATGCATTGGTGACCCATTGGACCATGAGGCTGGGGGAAATGAGGGGCAAGGAAATGACTTGAACCTTTCTTCTCTCATTCTACCCTCAAACACAGTGATGACCTCGAGGTTTTGAGCCCTGCGGACCCAGACTTGCCTGTTTCTGACCTCTTTTGCTTTGCTTCCAGTTGAATATCAAGAAATACCTCCTGGTATCTACACCTCTGTGGATAAAACATGTCTCTGATGAACAGATCCTGGGCTTTTTTGAAAACGTAATGGTGGCAGTTTTTAAAGCAGCCTCCCCACTTCCCCATCCTGAGTTATGCACAAGTGCCTTACAGGGGCTGAGTCAGGCCATGAAACTGCCCAGCCCTACCCACCACCTCTGGAGTCTGCTCTCTGAAGCTACTGGGAAAATTTTTGACCTTCTGCCAAATAAGATTCGGGTGAGGAACAAAAATATTTACATTCCTGACAATTTATGTTTGGGATTTTTGAAAGCCCTTTTGGCAAAGCAGGGAGGTGTATGTTTTAAGATTGTGGTGGGTAGGCTAGGAAGAAATAACCACATTTTTTCACTAAGAATGGGTTTGCTTCCAAGATCTAAATTGAGGTTGAATATTTAGAACCAAAGTTTTGAGCAAGCTTAGATGCAGGTTAACCAATGCTACACCAGGAAATATGCTCTTGGGCCTTTTTTCAAATGCAGAAGACAAACAAGCTCAGAAATGCTTCCATGTTACACCTGGAAACTCTCTCGGCACATTGTCCAGTATTTTACTTACATCAAGTGATGTAATCCTAGCCTTTCCCCTCCCCCAACAGATTCCTGAATTGTAGTTTTACAAAGAAATGAAAAGAATCTGTTTGGAATGATGGATTCTGATAAGAGGGGAAAAAAGTACAGCCACACAAATAAACAAGTACAGCCAAACAAATAAAATAATAGGAAAGATGGTTTTTGTTTTGTTTTTAAGTAAGCTCTGTGCCCAGCATGGGGCTTGAACTCATGATCCTGAGATCAGGGGTCGCCTACTCTACCGACTGAGCCAGCCAGGTGCCCCAGAAAGATGTTTTTTTAAAAATGTATTTGGTTTTGGTTTGATTACAATCTCATAGCTGCTGTTCATGGAGAGAAGTAAAGCTAATAATTCGTCAGAACACTGAGAATATATCCGTTATGTTACATTGTATTTTGACATGCTTGTGATTTTTCTTTACCAGAGAAATGATCTAGAGCTGTATGTCAGTATAGCAAAATGCCTCTCAGAAATGACAGATGATGAAGCCAATCGGGTTGCCCAGATTACTGAGGTAAGAACATATCTGTATGTTTATTTCCATTATTGACGTGGGGGTTACAATTGAAGAGGTGACTACAGTATCCTTTTGACTGAAGCTAGTTTTGCTTTATATTTGTTAGTGGATAATTTGAGGAAACTCTGTTACTGTGGGGTCTCATGTTCAGGCTAGTGGTATGGATGGATAGATGGATGAACAACTTTTTAACCTAATTCCACTTTGTCAGGAACATTTTAGTGTCACCTATGGGCAAACATAAGTACAAGACAACATCTTCAATACAAAATCTGTAAGAATGGGAATATTCTGGCTGAAGAACTTTCTGGTGCATGGAAGGCATAAATAAATAGTTTTGTTCTTAAATTTATTTTCTTTCACCTGGTACTTATCCTTTTGTAATGAAAAAAAGTGGCTATTTGAAAAACAAACACTATTAGCCTAGACACAAGATAATTAACAAGTACTCTCTCCCCCCTTTTTTTAAAGATTTTATTGATTTGTCAGAGACAGAGAGGGAACACAAGCAGGGGGAGCGGCAGGCAGAGGGAGAAGCAGACTCCCACTGAGCAGGGAGCCCGATGTGGGGCTCCATCCCAGGACCCTGGGATCATGACCTGAGCCGAAGGCAGACGCTTAACCGACTGAGCCACCCAGGCATCCCAACAATTACTTCTTGTATCCACACCCAAAGGATGAATGAGTAACATACCAGTAAAGTTGCACATTTAGCTTGTATAATACATGTCTTGTTAGATTTGAATTGCCTATAAATAGTGAATGATGTTTTTTAGTATAAGTATATCCCAATGGACATACTTCTACAAATGGCAGCCCTACATACCAGATAATAGCAAAGGTCTACAGAAATGTGAGCCCTCACCCAGCTGGTGGACCTCTTATCATTTATTTCACTTGATGACAGGTTTGCCTATTCAGTTGAATCCTTGGATTTCGGCATCGTGTAGCAGTGATTCTCAAAATGTGTTCCCTGGACCAACAGCATAAGCATGGTGACTGATTAGGAATGAAAATTCTGGAGTCCCACTTCAGGTCTATTGAGTCAGAGGTGGGGCCCAGGATCTGTGTTTTAACAGTCCCTCCGGGTGATTGTGCTGCATCCTGAGGTTTGAGAACCCCTATTAGAGTATTTGGAATATCAGCATTTTGGAGATTAGTTTGTTTTAAGCAAAGACAAGCAGTCTAAGGAAATGCTTAAGAGAACGGACTGCAGAGCCTCACTGCTGGGGTTTGAAACCCAGCTCTGTAATTTACTAGTAATGTGACCCTGGTTACATTTCATAATCTCTCTCTGCCTCAGTTTCCTTGTCTATAAAAGGGAGATATTAGCACCTGCCGCCAGAGTTGTTTTGAGAGTTACAATGACTTAATCCATGTTAAGTTCTTGGAAAAGTACCTGACATAAGGCTAGTACTCAGTAATTGATCACATTCATGTAACTTATTATATCCTATTATTATTATTATATTCATGTAATATAGTTGGCAGTATTGTATATAATTTCCTTCGTGGTACCTGTGGCTGAAGGTTGCTGTGTTACTCACCTGGGTTCTTAAAGTACCAGTTTAGAACATTTTCGCTAGAACTTACTGAAGAGTGTTCTTATGTCCCCAAAAGAGTTAGTGCGTTTTACTGAGTCTTTTCTAGAGAGAATAAGGTAGTGAAGGGCTCATACTCCCTGAGTTTCAGTTCTTAAAATCTGCCACCTCGAGCCATGTGACCTTAAGCAAGTTACTTAACCTCTGTGCTTCCGACTGTCATCTACAAAGGATGGTGGTAGTAATCTGCATAGGCTGGTGTGAAAATTCAGTGGTGCATACAGGGCTTCTCACACTTTCTGGTTTCAGGACGACTTTAGTGTCTTAAAAATTGTTGAGGGTTCCAAAAGACTTTAATTTAAATGGGTCATATCTTTCAATATTTACCACATTAGAAATTGAAACTGGAAAATTTAAAAAATATTTACTTAAAAGTAGTAATAAACCCATTGCATCTTAACACAAAGAAGAAAAATCTTTGACAACTAAATAGTGAGAAAAGTGGCATTGTTTTCCATTTTTGCAAATCTCTTTAATGTCTGGCTTAATGGAAATGTCTTTAATGTTGGATTCTCAGAGCTGCTGCTTCAAAGTCAGTCTGCTGTGATGTTATTTTGGTGAAGTATGTGGGGAAGATCCAGCCTCATACAAGTATGTCCGTAGAAAAGGGAAGAGTGTGTTGATAGTTTCAGATAATTATGGATATTTTTTTTTAATTTTTTTTTTTTGATGTTGCAACAGAACTCAACAAATGGTGCTTCCTTCAGAGTAGTTGCAGTATGTGCAGGCTGAGTCCCTATCAGTGAACTTCACATAGTCTGTTGTATTAAAATCCATTGGTCCAACTTGCGCTCTGGGTATGATATCACAAAATCATTTGGAAAATACCAAATCCCTGACTTTTGAAAATCTTCCAAATGTTGATGCATTTCATTATACAATGCAAAACACCATATTTGTTAAAATCATCAGAGAAGTCTTTTATGTATTGGGAAGCTGCCAACTCATAGTAGCAAATACAAATTTTCCAAAAGTCTAATTTTTCACTTGAAAGCTCAGATTTTATCATTGGCAACAAATACTGTCAAGTATTTCCTTGAAGTGACAGTCTCACTTTCTTCTAGTTTAAAAAAAAAAATTCTGTCAAATACTCAGTTTGAATAACCATTGTTTGTCTGTCAATCATCCTTCCAACTAAATGGTGTTCCATAAAAAGTGGCTATTTCAGCTCACAACCCAGACTTACGAGTGTTTTTCCTCGGGACAACCGTAATACTTGGCTCTGCAGCAGAAGTCCCTTATGCATGCTTGCCATTTTATCATCCCTGCTGTTAAAAAGATGTGTACTCGAGGGCGAAGGTTCAATGAAACTAATAACTTTTATTGTTTATAAGGGTATTTTAAATAAAAGTCATTTTAAAAAAATTGCAAGTAGCTGTGAAAAATACAGTGACTCTTACTGTGGTTTTTATGCTATTGTGAATATAGCTTGACCTCACAGTCCCTCTAAAAGGGTCTTGGGGTTCCTCGGAGGTCTGTGTACCGCACTTTGTGAACTGCCGAATTAATACATGTTAAGTGCTTAGAATGGTGCCTGGTACATAACTACTGTGTTTTTTAGTTATCATCATCGTCATCATCATTATTATTATTATTTGTGTGTTTGTACAAAATATCATCACCAGTTAGCCCCTGAAATCACTGATGGTTTTTAGGAGAGAACAGAAGGTGACATTATAACCCTCTATCTGTATGTACATTTTAAAATATAGCACACAGGCATATAGGTCACATGCTACAGGAAATGAACGGTTTTAGCATTTAATCAACTTTCAACTCACCCTTTCTGTTTTGCCCTTGCCCCAAGGTTTTATAATGACTTCAGCTAATTTAATAGTAACCGAACAATTTGCTTTTTTGCAGAGCAGCATAGAAAAGGCTGCCTTTGTCAGACTGTACTTGGTCTCTCAAGGACGATTCCCCTTGATGGGTTTGATGGATATCCTCAGCGTTGCTGTTCAGCACCGGGAAAAAGACACGCTAGCCTGGATGGTACTGCACAGCCTCTACCAGGCGCGGATTGTAAGCCACGCGAACACAGGTAAGGCCAGCCTGTGGGGACCAGCAGGAACAGAAAGACCGGCCTGCCATCCCTTTTAACTTGTAACTGTTTCCTCAACTTAAAAATGACGCTAGTGCTAATTGACCCAGGAGAGCTCTTGTTACCCCAAACAAGGAGCACCTTAAATGAAAAGATCAGTTACAACTCATGACCTCCACCCTGGAGATGGAACTGGATCCTGTTGGTGATTTTTACATTGTCTTTAGCTCTCCAGGCCCTCGAGTCTATAAACGAGTGTATTGGGTTGATTCTGCCTGCTTTCGTTTCCCAACCAGGATGTCAGTCAATTCTGTCTGATGTTTTCAGGAAAATGACTTTTAGGTGGTTACTTAACAAACAGATAAAAAGAGGAAAACAATGACAACAAAATTAAATTGTTATTCTATAGAAGAACTGCTCAGGGGGGTGAGGGGAATAAAATCGGGGCACCCTCACTACATCCTCAAGCCAGAAGCTCTAGGCCTGTAGCTCTGCTAATGAATCATACGGTGGAACTTTTAGACTATCATAGACCTTTACTCTTGAGTAATAATGGGTTCCCCCATTTCTCCTCCCATGCTTTTGGTCACATTGCTTATACTCTACCTACAGTTCTGAATGGCACCTAGCTTCAGTAGATCAGGCATGGTGGGGATGCCCTAGTGACCCCAGGCAAGTTACTTTTATTTCTGGATTTTTTTTGTATCTTCCTCATCTCTTGTATCTTGAAGGTTTTTTTGTTTTTGTTTTTGTTTTTTAAGATTTTATTTATTTATTTGACAGAGAGAGACACAGCGAGAGAGGAAACACAAGCAGGGGGAGTGGGAGAGGGAGAAGCAGGCTTCCCGCGGAGCAGGGAGCCCGATGTGGGGCTCAGGATCACGACCTGAACCGAAGACAGACGTTCAATGACTGAGCCACCCAGGCACCCCACATCTTGAAGGTTTTGAGAGAAAACTGGCAGACATAATTATAATACCCTTTTTGAGACCAGATAGGAAATTTTGATTTATTCTCCTCTTTGACAGTTGACATAGTTGTCTCATCTTTGCATCAGTGCCTGCCCCGTGATAAATGAACTTGTGATGAAAAACTAGATTTTTTTACTCTTAATCAAAAGGGCATTTATCAGGGAGAAATCTAATAGGTATTCCTAAGGAAGCGGGAAGATATGTGAAGTAAACTGGAATAAATTTGATATTGCCTTTGGTTTTAACTAGCTGGCCTTCCAGTTTAGTTCCCGTTTTCCTCTGACTCACTAAAATTTGACAGCCTTCCCAGGTAGGCTTTACTGTGCTGGGAATCCTCTTTTTTTTTTTTTTTTAAGATTGATTGATTGATTGATTGATTGATTGATTTGACGGAGAGAGACAAAGCAAGAGAGGGAACACAAGCAGGGGGAGTGGGAGAGGGAGAAGCAGGCTTCACGCGGAGCAGGGAGCCCGATGTGGGGCTCGATCCCAGGACCCTGGGATCATGACCTGAGCCGAAGGCAGATGCTTAATGACTGAGCCACCCAGGCGCCCCAAGGAATCCTCATTTTTAAAAAATAAAAAAGGAAGAATCAATACTTACGCTGATGTTTGTTCTCCAGTTACTGTATAATAGCCGGTTTTTATTTTTCTTCTCATGTCTTTGGGATAGGTTTTTCTTTTTGATTTGGGCATAAAATGGGAACACTGAAGTAGAAGACCATAAAAACAACTAATTATCCAAGGTTCAACATTACTGGCTAGCTGGCATGCCAGATTTCTCCTAGTATGTTTAATGTTGAGAGAGAAACTCCAATAAGTGCATTTTATCACTAGTGGGTGCATAGTTTTGAAGAATAAATGACCTTTTAAAAATAAAAGCAAAACTACAGTCATCTGATAAGAATAGTGTCAAAAAGCTCTCTCCTGCAAAATCACAAGTCTCAGGTATGGCAAGAGGATTTGAAACTGCTTCATGGAATCCTCCGCAGGTGTTCTGCTTTAGTTATGGTGGCTGGTACTGATCTGTTGTACATTTCATAGGAAAACCATGGTCTGGTAAGAAAACATCCCTTTTTGTTTCAGGTGTGTTGAAGAGAATGGAATGGCTCTTGGAATTGATGGGCTATATCAGAAATATTGCATACCAGTCAACATCTGTTCAGAACGTGGCTCTTGATGAGGTACAATCTAGAGGAGTCATTTGTGGCTCCCTTAAAATGTAGAACTTAACGTTTGCTCTCCCAAAAGACAAAAAAGTTGCTGCTTGCCCTTCCCCCCCACCCTTCCTTTTATGTTTGGGTAACGCTGGTGATAACTCTCTGATGTCACAAGGAAATGGATGTTCTTGCCTGGCTCTTGGAGACACCCAGGGCTGCCCTTAGAAAAATATTTTCAACAGAGTAAGTTCCTTGAGAGGCGGCACACAAAGGGCACTAGCCGATGAGGGAACCCAGGGTTCTGTGTACTTGGGTTTGACCCCACAGAGGAGATGAGGTACAGGGCTCTGGCCTTTGCACTGGCCCAGAGAATGTCTTCAAATGTCTGGTTTGAAGAGGTTCCTGAAGTGTATGCAAGTAACCTGTGTTTGCATCAGTACTTATGTGCATGAGAGGCGTAAAATGATGTATGACCCCCAAAAGGTTAACAACTGCTACTGGGTAAATTAGAACAGAAAAAGGTTAATAAATAAAAGGAAGATAGCTCTTTCCCACTCTTCTTATTTTCTTGACTTTGCTGCCCACTGTATATTTTTTAGTAGTAGAATTTTTCTGTAGGCATGTTTCACAGGTATCCTGTTTACTGTGTGAGTGGAATTTGTATAACCTGGGATGTTGTTTGAAATTCTGACCTGCTTTTCTGAAGAGTTGCATATATTTTTGAAATTTTAATGAGTGACATTATGAATTTTAAGAACTTAAGGAGTACTTTTTTAAACTTTTTTTTAACTAGCAGAATCTGTCATCCTTTTCTTCTGATCTCCTAAGTTTTTGTTACCTTTCTATTTTCTTACAAAAATCTTTTTTAAAACTTAAAAAATACAGATAAGAGAAAGAAGTGTAATTTGAGTCACAGTAATCCAACAACTCAGAGGGGCCCCTTGTTACCACCGTTTCTATAAGAGTGTAAATTAGTCTAAACTCTGAATGGATGGATGGATGGATTGATTGATTAATTTTAAAGATTTTATTTATTTGACAGAGACAGTGAGAGAGGGAACACAAGCAGGGGGAGTGGGCGAGGGAGAAGCAGGCTTCCCGCTGAGCAGGGAGCCCGATGCGGGGCTCGATCCCAGGACCCTGGGATCACGACCTGAGCCGAAGGCAGACGCTTAACGACTGAGCCACCCAGGCGCCCCTGAATGGATATATTTAAAATGCATGTGGAGATATATAGGCTGAGAAGGTGGCAGAATATGAGGACCCTAAGCTCACCTCATCCCATAGATACAACTAGATAACACTCACGTCAGTGTAACTAACCCAGGAAATGACCCGAAGGCTGGCAGAACAAACTCCTCAACTAACAGTAGAAAAGATGCCACATCGAAGAGGGTAGGAAGGGTGGAGACATGCTGGGGAGCTAAATGGACCACGGGTGTGGAGAAGGGGAAGAAGAAGGCTAACACATTGGGGAGCCCACGTGGGGTTAGATGAATCTCCATAATATTTGGCTTTGAAAACTAGAGGGGGTGAACTTTAGTGAGTTCTTACAATCAGCAGAATTTAAAGCCTGCAACTTTAAAAATCAGCAGGTTGGGTTCTGGGAGAACCTGGCCACTGAGAGAAAACTTGAGTCCCTGCCCTTAAAGAGACAGCACAAGAAACAGCCTGTGGAGATACAACATAGAAGGAGCAATTTGAAAAATGCCTGGGGTATAGGGAGGAAGAGTTATTCATCTCTACTACCCTGGAGGGGTCGTATTCACAGGGAGTCTCCTTCAGGACCAAAGGAGCTAGTAGGTGCCATTTCCCTCCCCTGCCCCCCAACATAAACACATAGCTACCTGAAGCCACCTGCAGAAACCAGTTTAGCACCCACACTTGTGACCTAACTTGCTTATACTACTCTCTGCCTCCCCACTCCACCCCCCGCCCCATAGCTCTGGGGATTTGCCCACCCCAGCTGGGCGTGCCTCAGTCCGTGTGCTATGGATCCCCTCCCCCAGAAAACCTCGAATTCTGCTAACTATGCACTTTGTGGGGCCTTGGCAATGGTGGTGGCAGCAAGTACCCTCTTGTGAAAGATGGGCACACACCTTGCTAAAACTGTGTGCCTGCCCACCCACTCTTTGCAGATCCACATGGGCTGGCCCTGTGGTGGTGGTGGGTCTTTCACAGCAAACCTAAGTCCACGTTGGTAAAAGTGCTCGCCCTACACTTGTATGCTTTGTGGATTGGCCCAGCCACTGTGGTCCGAGAGGTAGCAGCACATCCCCTCTCTCCGTGTGCAAACCTTGAGGGCTCTGCACATCTCACTCCCAAGCACATTGTAGATCCGCCTCCTCCAATGTGCTCTTGGCCAAAGCCCATTCAAACTGAAGCCACAAGCCTGGAAAAGTGTGCTAGCAGCCTGGACAGGGACCAACACCACTCCAAAGTGATTCCTGCCCTGGGGAGAGAGAAAGATAAACACCACACTGGTTAGACTGTGCCCCCGCAGTGGGCTGGGGACAGACAGTTCTGATTGCGGGCCCTGCCCACCAATGAAGGCTTCTCAGGGGACAGCACAGGGAAAGTGCTCTGCAGTTTGGTGCCATTGCATCTCTGCCAAACACCTGACTCAACTCAACATCTCTGCCAAACACTCTGACTCAACTCAAGCACAAAGCAGCACCAGACTGGCCCACTAATAACATAGGAGGCACGCCTGAAGTGCCAGGTTCTGGTAAACAGGGGAAAGTGCCCTGCAGAGGACCACAGGACCTCTTCTTCATAAAGCCACTACTTTGAAGAGCAGGAGACATAGCTGACTTTCAGACACACAGAGTTAGACAAAACGAGGAGACGGGAATATGTCCCAAATGAAAGAATAAGACAAAACCACAGCAAGAGTCCTAAGCAAAATGGAGATAAATAATATGCCTGATAGAGAATTTAAAGTAATGATTATAAAGATACTCACTGGACTTGAGAAAAGAGTGGAGGACATCGGTGACACCCTTTACAAACAGATAAAGAAGAATCACAGCTGAAAAACACAATAAATGAAATTAAAAATACCTTAGATGGAATAAATAGCAGAGTATAGGAAGCAGAAGAATGAGTCAGCAACCTGGATGACAGAGTAATGGAAAATAATCAAGCTGAGCAGGAGAGGGAAAAAAAAGTATGCAAAATGAGAATGGACTAAGGGAACTCAGCCACTCCATCAAGCGTAATAACATTTGCCTTATAGGGATCCCAGAAGAAGAAGAAAGACAAAAGTGAGTAGAAACTTTATTTGAAGAAATAATAGAAAACTTCCCGCATCTGGAGAAGGAAACAGAAATTCAGATACCGGAGGCACAAAGATCTCCCAACAAAATCAGTCCAAGGAGGTCCATCCAAGATACATACTAATCAAAATGGCAAAAAGTAGTGATAGAGAATTTTAAAAAGCATCAAGAGAAAAGAAGACCACACAAGAGAAACCCCACAAGGCTATCAGATTTTTCAGCAGAAACTTTACAGACCAGAAGAGAGTGGCATGATATTCAAAGTGCTAAAAGGGAAAAATCTGCAGCCAAGAATACTCTATCCAGCAAGGCTATCATTCAGAATAGAAGGAGAGAGAAAGAGTTCCCCAGATAAACAAAAGTTAAAGGAATTCATGACCACTAAGCCAGCCCTACAAGAAATACTAAAGGGGACTCTTTGAGGGGAAAGGAAAAACCATAGGTAAGAATAAGAAATTAGGAAGCATAAAAGCAGTAAAAATAAATATATCCGTAAAAAATAGGCAAGGAATTCACAAAGTAAAAGGATGTAAAGTATAACACCATAGACCTAAAATGTATCGGGAGGAGTAAAGAATGGGTTCAAACTTAAGTAATCATTAACTTAATAGAGACTGGTATATGCAGAAGATGTTACATACAACCCTAATGGTAACCTATCAGTAATAATTGTGAATGTGAATGGACTAAATGCTCCAATCAAAAGACATGGGATGACAGAATAGATTAAAAAACAAACAAACAAGACCCATCTATATACTGCCTACAAGAGACTCATTTCAGACTTAAGGACACCTGCAGATTGAAAGTGAGGGGATGGAGAAGTACTTATCATGCAAAGGGAGGTGAAAAGAAAACTGGGGTAACAATACTTATATAGGACAAAATAGACTTTAAAAGAAAGACTGTAACAAGAGACAAAGAAGGACACTATATAATCATAAAGGGTACAATCCAACAAGAAGGTATAACAATTGTTAACTATGCAACCAACATGGGAGCACTCAAATACATAAAACAGTTAATAATAAACATAAAGGAAGTAATCAACAGTGATACAATAATAGTAGGGGACTTTAACATCACCCCACTTAACATCCATGGGCAGAGCATCCAAATAGAAAATCAACAAGGAAACAGTGGCTTTGGATGACACACTGGACCAGATGAATTTAACACATATTCAGAACATTCCATCCTAAAACAGCAGAATACACATTCTTTTCAAGTGCACATGGAACATTCTCCAGAACAGATCACAAAAGAAGGCCACAAAACAAGTCTCAATAAATGAAAAAAAAAAAAAAATTGAAGTCATACCAGACTGATTACCAGCAATGAAATCGAATCAGTAATCAAAAAATTCCCAACAGACAAAAGTCCAGGACCAGACGGCTTCACAGGTGAATTCTGCCAAACATTTGAAGAGTTAATACCTATTCTTCTCAAACTTTTTCAAAAAATAGAAGAAGGAAAACTTCCAAATACATTCTATGAGACCAACATTATTCTGATACCAAAACCAGACAAGAGACACCACAAAAAGAGACTACAGGCCAGTCTCTCTGATGAACATAGATGTAAAGATCCTCAACAAAAATATTAGCAAACCAAATCCAGCAATACATTTAAAAAATCATTCACCACAATCAAGTGGGATTTATTCCTGGGGTACAAGGGTGGTTCAGTATTTGCAAATCAAACAACATGATACATCACATCAGTAAGAGAAAGGATAAAAACCGTATGATCCTTTCAGTAGATGCAGAAAAAGCATTTGACAAAATAGAACACCCGTTCGTGATAAAAAAACTCTTATAAAATGGGTTTAGAGGGAACATACCTCGACATAATAAAACCACATGTAAAAAACCCACAGCTAACATCATACTCAGTGGGGAAAAACTGATAGCTTTTCCCCTAAAGTCAGGAACAAGACAAGGTTGTCCACTCTCACCACTTTTATTCAACATAGTACTGGAAGTCCTAGCCACCGCAGTCAGACAACAAAAAGAAAAGGCATCCAAATTGGTAAGGAAGAAGTGCAACTACACTCTTTGCAGATGACATGATACTGTATATAGAAAACCTAAAAGACTGCCAAAAAACTGCTAGAACTGATAAGTGAATTCAGTAAGGTTGCAGGATATAAAATCAGTGTACGGAAATCTGTTGCATTTCTACACACTTATAATGAAGGAGCAGAAAGAAATTAAGAAACAGTCCCATTTGCAATTGCACCAAAGATAATAAAATACCTAGGAATAAACTTAACCAAGGAGATGAAAGACTTGTATGCTGAAAACTGTAAAACATTGATGAAAGAAAATGAAGACGACACAAAGAAATGGAAAGACAGTCCATGCTCATGGATTAGAAGAACAAATAATGTTAAAATGTCTATACTACCCAAAGCAGTCTACAGATTTAATGCAATCTCTATTATAATACCAACAGTAGTTTTTACAGAACCAGAACAAACAATCCTAACATTTGTTTAGAACCACAAAAGACACTGCATAGCCAAAGCGTCTTGGAAAAGAAAAACAAAACTGGAGGCATCACATTTTCAGACTTCAAGTTCTATTACAAAGCTGTAATTACAAAACAGTATGGTACTGGCATGAAAATAGACACATAGGCCAATGGAACAGAATAGAGAGCCCAGAAATAAACCCACAATTACATGGCCAATTAATCTGCAACAAAGGAGGCAAGAATATGCAAAGGGAAAAAGACAGTCTCTTCAACAAATGGTTTTGGGAAAACTGGACAGCCACATGCAAAAGAATGAAACTGGTCCACTTTCTTACACCAGACACAAAAATAAACTCAAAAGTGGATTAAGGACCTAAATGTGAGACCTGAAACCATTAAAATCCTAGAAGAGAGCACAGACAGTAATTTCTCTCACATCAGCCATAGCATCATCTTTTTAGATATGTCTCCTGAGGCAAGGGAAACAAAAGCAAAAATAAACTACCGGGACTGTATCAAAATAAAAAGCTTCTGCACAGCAAAGGAAACAACAGAACTAATGGACAGCCTACTGAAAGGGAGAACATATTTGCAAATGACATATCTGATAAAAGGTAAGTGTCCAAAATATATAAAGAACTTCCACAACTCAACACCAAAAAAAAACCCCCAAACAATCCCGTTAAAAAATGGGCAGAAAACATGAATCGACATTTCTCCAAAGAAGACACACAGATGGCCAAGAGACGCATGAGAAGATTCTCAACACCACTCCTCATCAGGGAAATGCAAATCAAACCCACAATGTGATATCACCTCACACCTGTGAGAATGGCTAAAATCAAAAACTCAAGAAACAACAAATGTTGGTGAGGATGTGAAGAAAAAGGAACCCTTAAGCACTGTTGGTGGGAATGCAAACTGGTGTAGCCACTGTGGAGGATGGCATGGAGTATCCTCAAAAAATTAAAAATAGAACTACCCAGGGGCACCTGGGTGGCTCAGTCGTTAAGCATCTGCCTTTGGCTCGGGTCATGATCCCAGGGTCCTGGGATCGAGCCCCGCATCGGGCTCCCTGCTCTGCGGGAAGCCTGCTTCTCCCTCTCCCACTCCCCCTGCTTGTGTTCCTGCTCTTGCTGTGTCTCTCTCTGTGAAATAAATAAATAAAATCTTAAAAAAAAAAAAATAGAACTACCCTATGATCCAGTAATTGCATCACTGGGTATTTACCCAAAGATTTACAAAAACACTAATTCAGAGGGATATATGCACTCCTATGTTTATAGCAGCATTATCAACAATAGCCAAAGTATGGAAGCAACACAGGTGTCCACTGATAGGTGAATGGAAAAAAAAGAGATGAGACACACACACACACACACACACACACAGAGATATTATTCAGCCATAAAAAAGAATGAAGTCTTGCCATTTGCAATGACATGGATGGATCTAGAGAGTATAATGCTAAGCAAAATAAGCCTGTCAGAGAAAGACAAATACCATATGATTTCACTTATATGTGGAATTTAAGAAACACAACAGACAAAGGGGGGAAAAAAGGAGACAAACCAAAAAAAACCCCAAAAACCCAGACTCTTAACTGTAGACAACAAACAGATGGTGACCAGAGGGGAGGGGGGTGGGTGCTGGGTGAGACAGGTGAAGGGAATTAAGACTACACTTACCTTGATGAGCAGCTGAGTAATACATGGAATTGTTGAATCACTATATTATATACCTGAAACTGTAATACACTGGAATTAAAATTTAAACTAATCCTTGGAATTACAGATATATATAGGTCCGGAGAGATATATAGGTCTGGACTCTGGTGAGTCTATTTCAGTTCATGGCTGAACATACTGAAAAAATTGTTTAAAAAAAAAAATGCCTAATGATTTGTTGTGACTGACTCCCTTATTCCAAGAATGCTTGTTTTTAGTCTGTCTTCATGCTTACGTTTCAGCATTAATGGAACAAAATCAAGTGTTTGCCACTGAAATATTTAGATTAAATAATGAGAACAGAAAAATAAAATGCATGGGGAGAGTCATTTGTTATTGTTCAAAAGTGGGATCAGACTATACCTCTTTTTAAAAATGTTTTGGCCACCTAACAATAGCTCTAAATATCCCTTTCCATATCACTCGTAATGAATTCTTTAATCTCTTTGGAAACACCAAAACAGAGGAGTATCGGGATCTCCGTATGATTAGGAATGAAATAAGGTTTCTCCTGCATTATTAGAGCAATAATAATGCAACTGTTGGGCCTTCTGTCTTACAAAAGAGGATCCCTACAATCTTCTGGAGCCCTGAAATGTCTATTCTTTAAGTGTGGAAATGGAGTTTGCTGTTCAGTCCGGTTCCTCTTCTTGGGTGAAGGGGAAGGTAACATTGCATCATCCTGACTTGGGCTGTGTGTGTGTGGACATGCGTGACTCTGAATTGTTAAAACATGTGACCTTTGTTTCTATTTCCTTTGGAGGCTTTGGACTTCTTATTGCTGCTGTTTGCAACCGCAGTGGTGACCTGGGCAGACCACGCGGCCCCTCTCCTCCTTGGCCTCAGTGCTAGCTGGTTGCCATGGCATCGGGAAGATGGCCCAGCTGGGTCAGCTTCAAGCTTCCTTGGCAGGAGTCCAATGCACAGGGTCACTCTGCAGGAGGCTCTCACTCTCCTTCCCAGTAGCATGCCTCTTCTGCTACAGAAAGAGCCGTGGAAGGAACAGACCCAGAAGGTGAGGTTGGCAGCCACCTGCGTGTCAGGGCAGGTGGCCCATCTTCTCTTGAGCAATTTCTGCTGTAGGGTTGAGGTTGGAAGTTAAGTGTAACTGGAATCACCCCACGGTCTTTGATCCTCAGCCCCCAACCGCAGCCAGATGCAGAGCCTCAGAGCTTGAGGCTAACTGGTGGCCAAAAACAACAATGACAATAGTAGCGACTTGCTTACAGCCGGAGGTGAGCCGGAAAGAAGAGCTTATACTTGCCCTGGGGTATTGAAGGCACATGTGTTCTTGATCCTGGGGGGGAAAGGATGAGTGAGGCTCTGAGCGCTCAGAAT
Source organism: Callorhinus ursinus (assembly GCF_003265705.2). NCBI lineage: Eukaryota > Metazoa > Chordata > Mammalia > Carnivora > Otariidae > Callorhinus > Callorhinus ursinus. The sequence goes on from NW_027397101.1 coordinate 22,699,396, forward strand.
GACAGAGTGAGGACCGGTAGGAAGGCAGGTTCAGGGCTGCAGGGATCATAGGACGGGGAAGATAGGGTGGTGCTGAGCAACGTTGGGGACGATCCATCATGCTGGGGGGGTTGGGGAAACGGGCATCTGGAACAGCCACATTCTTGTAGCACACTTAAGATTCCTCAAGGCTCATTCGGTCCTATAGCCACGGTCCAGGGGCCTGTCCTCCTGATCTGTTCTCATGATATGGGGAAATTTGTAAAGGTCATCACCCTAGCCCGCAGGAAAATCCAGACTGTAGGAAGCACTTTTTGGTTTTTAATGTTGAGTTTCCCCAGGCTACTGGCCGTTGTGCGCAGCGTATGGAAATACTATGCTTCCTCTACTTCTCGTTCCATGGCTCTGGGCAGCCTTTCGTACAGTCGAGGGAGAGATTCTTTTTTGAATCCCATTTAAGGAAAACTGGATTTTTATGAGGTTGAAAGCCTAAAGCCAACTTTTTGTGGCTTATTGTGAAAATCTGAACATTAGTCTTTAAAAATATTTCTGAACTATGGACCCACGGGTTAGCCATGCACAACTCCACTGAGCATCTCAATTAAAAGACCTTTGTTTTCTTAAGCATTCATATTATACCAAATCTTGTGTTTGCTGTTTCATTTTAAATCAAAATCAATTCAAATGTGGCATCCCCTTGTGTTTTTTCTGGCCTGGGACACCACGATCACTTCGGACTACAGTGCAGACATCCTGTGTCTACTATGTATTTGTAGTGCTTGACCTATTTACTTACCAGTCAGTTATTATAAAATAAAATTGAGGAAAAGAAAATTTTTTAAAAATTTAATCAAAACAGAATTAGGAATATTTGCTTTCTATCTGATGCTTTCTTACAAGCCAGTTTCTACATCCAAGTTAAAATACCTAGTACCTCTGACTAATGTATGTGTTTTTTAGTGAGTCGAGATTGGCAACATTCAGTCATTAATGGAATTACCCTCTATCTAATATAAAAACAATTTTGGTGGTACCCTGGGAGATCAGTCAAACTCCTGAGTAGTCTGAGTTTCTACCTCGTTTGTAGAATTTATTTGCAGTTAACATACTCGGCTGTACCTAGTAAATTATTTGATGCCTTTCTCTTGCATTTCAACTTACTGTTTCAATTCCATTTGGGCACAAATTGTTCTCATCTACAGAATATCTGATTTTAGAAATGGGGGCTTATGTCTGACGTGTTTCCCTATTTACTACCCGCCCTGTGAGCCTGGGCCTAGATGCATGCAGCATCAGGCAGCAGGATGCAAAGAAGGAGCGCAAGGCTCTGAATTGGGTTGAAATCTGGACTCTGCCATTCATTGGGAGTGCACTTGGGCAAGGTTCTTAACCTCTCTGGTGCTCTCAGAGTAATGAGAGAAAGTTCATGGCATACTGGAGGCCTACTGGGCCCATGTCTACCTCACTGTTAAAATCCATAGCAGGTCTCAGGGTATTTAGCTGAGAAAGGAGATTTGACTTTGCTGGGTCATTGGACTAAATGGGAGCTGTGTCCAGCTTCCCCATCTCTTAGGCCTGGTCCCCTTCTCATCTCCATCTGCCAGCCCTGCACTGAGATGAATGTATGCAGGCCCAAGGGCCTGATCACTCTTTTATTAATAGTGGGACTGTCTTCACTGATACTGCTCTTCCTTTTCACCCTAGTTCATTGACTGGCTCTTCAGCATCATGGAAAGCCCTAAAGAAGGCCTCTCCACAAAATCCAGGGATCTTTTAAAAGGTAGAACTTCCATACCACATGCGCAACATAGGTGAAAGCCATCCGTGGCTGTCTTTGCTACAGAAGCATCATTCTCGTGTATATTGCCTCCCGAAAAGGCTCATCTGAACTCAGTGTAGAGAAGTAATCTGGAACTGTCATTATGTGGCATTTTGAAGGAGAAAGTGGATTTAAAAAGAGTTCCATGCCTTTAAATTTTGCTTTTATTTAAATAGCTTTTAAATGTTTTATGACGGCAAACTTTCACTTTAATGAAAGTTTAAAAAATTCAGGAAAGACCAAAGAGGAACCTGGAGTCCCATTGCCCAGTGGCAATTTTGATTATTTTTTTCCTAAGAAGTTTTTGCCCCCTCTGCATATGAGTGTTGTTCTAACACATTTATAATCATTGGGCAACTGAAAAAATACACATAGACACTTTGAGCACTACCTTTATTTAAAAACTATGTTTAAAGCATTTTAAACTATCCCTATTTTGGCTTCGTTAATAGTATTTATAGTAGTGGCATAGTATTTTGCCAAGGGAACTGGACATTGCCTATGCTTTCAGGCGTTTAAATAGTTTTTGTGTTTTTTATACTTCTCTACTGACTTGTTGGACTATGACTGTGGGAACCACAAACAGAGAATATCTTTCTGTGAAAATTACGTACATTATTTTACTCAAACCTGAGACTTCCGTTAGGCATTGTTTGTGTGGCCTGAGACACCTTGTCCTGTCTTTTGTGTCTCAGGACTCGGGGGTCTGGTCCAGCCAATGGCTTCTGTTGAGATGGTCGCTGACACGCTATAAAATAATGCACTGGGAAACCTCAGCTTGGGAAAATCACCTCCTGGCCTACACTTGGGATAATTTCAAAGATTTTTTTTTTAAGATTTTATTTATTTATTTGAGAGAGAGAGAGAATGAGAGATAGAGAGCACGAGAGGGAAGAGGGTCAGAGGGAGAAGCAGACTCCCCGCCGAGCAGGGAGCCCGATGCGGGACTCGATCCCGGGACTCCAGGATCATGACCTGAGCCGAAGGCAGTCGATTAACCAACTGAGCCACCCAGGCGCCCCACTTGTGATAATTTATCTGGCCTGCCTGGAGTCTTAGCATGACCATATTTTACCCTTAGTATGATATAATTTGTTGGTGGCCAAACAAGTAAGAATTCCGTAATCAGTTGGTTCTGATCCTTCTCCCTACCCCCCTCCCCCCACACATGCGAAGGGCGTGAGTAGGAAGTGGAGTGTGATCAAGCACAGAACTTCACTGGGCGTAAGGGCCGTGGTCTGACATACGTTTACTTGATCCGTCCCTAGAGACTTCATAGGATTGTCTTCATTTGTTTGCCTCAGGAAGTTTGAACTCATTCTTAATGGCCATGGGTCTATAATACCATTGGTTGCTCCAAACATACACCGTTTTAGGTCATGAAGATAGCAAACAAGTTGATACTGATGAGGAGAATAGTTATTTGGGTCAAGGAAGTACATGTTCACTTGATTAGATAGTCAAGGGCTTATTAGAGTCACACACAAGAACTGTGTAACTGGCTTCCCTACATTTCCTCCCTATTATATTTTAAATAACATCTCGATATATTTATATTAATATCCTAAAATAAGATCTATAATAAGTGACCTAGAGGAATTACACAGAGCTGCCCTACTCTAAATTGATCCCTGAGGGACCCGTGATGAATAAGAAAAGGTGTGGACTTGTGAGCACATAGTTGAATACAGATTAGCACAGTCATGCGTGCTCCATTGAGCAACGAGGACCTAACTTCATTGCAGGATCAGTTTTTTATTTTTGTTTCTTACCTTTCAACTAAACATCTGATGGAAAAATCATATTCATGTAGAAAAGTACACAAATCGTTAAGTAGCTTTTTTACAAAGGGAACACACCTATGTAATCATCACCCAGATGAAGAAAAGAAAAAAAATCAGCATCCAAGAAGGCAATTTTTGTTAAACTCTGCCGAATTTTCTGTTAACTGGTTGCAGAATAACTTAACAACAAAGAAACCCTTTCCCCCAGATTTTATTAATCGTGCTCTACTATTCAAATTCTGCCTAAGGCTTGATGAGAATTCTTAGTCTTGAAGATGAGCCAAGTAAAAAAAAGCCAAGTTCTGTTCTGACACGTTTTCCATCTAAATGACCTTTTCAAATGCTGTTTCACCAAATGCAACAGTGCACTTTACTTTTTTTGTCCCCTTAGCTACCCTGTTGTCCTTGAGAGTTCTCCCAGAGTTTAAGAAGAAGGCTGTATGGACCAGAGCATACGGTTGGTGATGTTTTGGGGGTAGCCAGCAGTATCCTCAGCTGGATGAGGAAAACCATAGAAATGGAAGAAGGTTTTCAGAATTCATGCCTGGGATCACGGAGCCATGATGCAGAGGGTCAAGGGGCATGAAAAGGTGGACACAAAACTGACCCCTTGACAGGTGCATGCCAAGAGAAGGGGGCATTGCTTCAATGCCCAAGCCAGTTGGGACTGAAACCAGAACTTGAATTTTCTTTTGTTTGGCTGGAGTTCAACCTGAAGATTTTCTTTGTGGAAACTTGACTACGTTATCTTCTCCCCATAAATTCTAGTAAAATAATCTTGTGAATTTTGTGCACATTTCTTCTTTGCTTTAAGGCATGGGGAAGGTTTTGCTGGCAAAGCCAAATGATAGTGGTGGCAGTGGCATCATGATTGACTTCCCATGAAGTTTCTAGAGGATATTTGCTGAGTCAGTATTTTATTTTTATTGACAAAACATTGTCTTGGAACTGCTGACCACATTTAAATAGTAAGCATGGTGTGTGCTGAACATTAGCCAAATCAGATTCATTAGTGGTGGCTATAATTTGCTTATGCTTGGGTCTCTTGAAAGCAATTGAAAGTTCCCCAATTCAAAATAGCTTCAACCAAGGAAGAGAATATTAGGTCACAAACCAAGAAGTTCAAGAGTAGATCTGATCAGGTCAGTCAGCTGCATCCAGTGAGTCAAACAGTACCATTAGAGCATAGTTGGGATCACTCCACAAGTTGGTAAAATGGCGACCAGCAACCTCAAAGGGAAGGGAAGGCGTCTGTGCTCGCGGGTGTGGCAGAAGCACCATGGAGAGGACTCTGGTTCTGCTTGGGTCACATGAGAGTCCCTGCACAACTCTGTGGGCCTTGGGAGTTGGGGCGCTCTAATTGACCAGGGTCCTACCTGAACTGGCTTTCCTCCAGGAGAAAGATAATGGAATGCTGGGCAGGTATCTCCTTGAAAGAACAATGTGTTTTATTATAAGTACACATCTCTGTCTTAAGCAGAGGGACTGGTGGCCTAATGACAAGTAAATGAAGTTATGTGACAGTTGTCCTCAAGAACAGCAGTTTACTCAAGGGCTTGAAAACCAGCCAGCATTTGATCTGTTTGCTGTTTATTTTTCCTTCATGCAGGCATTCATCAGGGCTGGCTTGAACCAACCATATGAACGTACTGATGGAGATATAGATGCATGGTCTCTGGGCAGAAAGTTTGTGCCGCTGGAATAATACACCTTTGTGTCTACCAGGTATAGCAGTGCCTGGTACTTAAAAGCACCGTAGAACCTTCAGTATTATTCCCGTGTGACATGTACATTCATGTTGTCACTAAGTGAACCTACCTACCACTTAGGTTAAAAATAGCTCTCCTAGTTTTGTTTTCCAAACATGTGGAGTTATGATTCCAGGTTTCAGATATTTGTGGTTCACTGTGTAATTCACATTCTTTCTTTGCTGAACTTCAGTAAGGCACCAAGATGCTTACAGAAAAGGGGAAGGGAGGGCGAGCTTTCAGGGCGTAGCCACCTGCAGTACCATTTCATTTTTATTACCTCCTCAGAGGCCGGCCTAGAAGGAAATGAATTTGAAGGAAGCAGCTGAACATGTTCTGGGAGAAGCCAGCTTCTCTTTCCTTCACCCTGCATACGCTTTGTTTTACTTCCTACCAATTAGTGATTGAAATTCCTCTAACATTTAGTTAGGTGCCAGACGGTAAGTTCACTAGAACTTTCACTTGTATTATCTTATTTCACTCCTGCAATAAGACTGTGAAGAAGCATCTTTTCTTTTCTTTTTTTTTTTTTTTAAGATTATTTATTTGAGAGAAACAGTGAGCAAGAGAGAGTACAGGAACAGGGGCCGAGGGAGAGGGAGAACACCCCCCCCACCCCCCTGAGCAGGGAGCCCAGTGTGGGGCTCGATCCCAGACCCCTGGGACCCTGGGATCATGACCCGAGCCGAAGGCAGACGCTCAACCGACTGAGCCCCCCAGGCGCCCCTGAAGAAGTATTTTCCATTTTAAAATGGAGAAAATACATCTAATAAGAGGCAGAGCTACATAGAAGACCAAAGCCTTGAAGCCCCAGATCCAGTGCACTTTCTGCCGCATCCAGGCATTAGTGCCCATTTTAAGATGAAAACTCCTACTAAGGATGAAGCCTCATGCATGCTTCATATAGATTGCTGTCATCAGATAAAAGAGAGAACCCTGAAGCACAGGGAGTACAGTCGATAATACTGAAATAACAGTGGTGACAGATGGTGCCTACAACTCACTGTGGTGCACGGTGCATCATGTAGAGAATTGTCAGACATCTGTGTTGACACCTGAAACTCCTAGAACGTGGTATGTCAACTACAAAACCAAAAATCAAAAAAGGACACTGCCTCATGTTAATAAGCTGCTGGAACTGGGAAGGTGAGGAGTTGTGTAAAGGAACAGGTCTTAGCGGGTTGAAGGGCTTTAAATTCCTGGACCATCTTGCAAACGTGGGTGGCAGGGAAGAACAGTAAGGGGAAGTGGGCACTGAGGAGTGTCTCTGCACTTCTGCCCTGAGTCAGCAGGCAGAGCTTGCTGGTGTTGGAGGAAGGGAGGAAGAATCGGCCCCGGCTTCTGTACCCAGCTGGCCTTTTTCTCCTCAGCCTGATTTCTTCTCAAACTTTGTCCCTGCTCCCACTCTTGACAAGAGGACAGAAGAGCACAAAATGGAGGAAATAAAATATATCTGTATTTTCTTCCCTACCACCTCCCCTCCCTCCTGTTTTTGTTTTCAGGGGTCTTGGGCTTAAGATTTGTAGGATTTTCCTATCCATGGTAACCTCTAAAGAATCAAAAGTGTAAGATACTAGGAGTGCCTGGGTGGCTCAGTCGGTTAAGCATCTGACTCTTGATTTCGGCTCAGGTCATGATCTCAGGGTCGTGGGATAGAGCCGCACATAAGGCTCCACACTGGGCTTTCAGCTGCTTGAGACTTTTTTCTCTCCCTCTGCCCCTCCCCTGCTCGCTCGCTTGCTCGCTCACTTGCTCTGTCTCTCTCCCCCCCTCCCTCAAAAAAAAAATTCTAAATTGAAAACCTAAAGGTTCTAAAATCTAAACACTAAGATATTAGGTCACTGGAATAATAATACTCTTTCTCTTGGTTACCTCTTGGTTCAGGTCAGAATTAAGTTACTCCCTCAGGATGGCTCACCTTGTTCTCTAGAAACCTGAAGTCTCTGCCTTTTTAGACCAGATGTTCCAAACTATGTATGGAAACACTTCCTTCACAAGTTGCCAAGACAAAGAGCATGCTGGGATATACTAACGAATGTGTGGGGTTAAAGTCTTAATTATGCATCTCAGAACACTCTGACTCTTGATTTGAAAAGTGTGCATTTGGAACACGCTGGGATCCATGCAAGGCCCTAAAATTATCTTTGTGTTTTGTCATGTAATGACTCCATGGTAACTACTAGGCTGTTAACCTTTTTTGAAGTTAATTGTCAGAAGTTCTTAACATCATTTTGATTTTAACCAAAGATGGTGATATTATAATTATAAAAGGAGTAAGACTTTGTTAGGGACTCAACCACTATCTTGAAATAACTTAGTAACTTTGAAAATAAGCAGTTCTAAACCTCTGGTAAACATTTTCATAAATTACCGTTTTTGAAGGGAAATCAGATCTTGTGCTTAGGAGGATGGGGCCTTCACTAAAGCCACAGCTATAGGCTGGGCCTTTGGTGAACCAGTCTGTATGAGATTACCCAATAAGCCTATTACTAGGTGCAGGCATTTCAGTTGGAACCAGGGGACATGATGTGGCTGGAACAAGTCACATCCTCCATTCTACCATCGCAGAAAGACACCTCACGGCGTCATCTTCATGTATAAATATGTATCATCGCTCTGGTCCTGGATGAGGTAATATGCTTTTATATTTTCTGGAAGGAAATTCTTTATTCTGATCCTAAACTCTCAGTCTCATTTTTTAAAAAATGTATGCTATATATAGTAATTATGAAGTTGTGGGTGTGCATGGAATGTGTTAATCTTCATAAACAGTATGGAATTCTTTAAAATTGCCACGTAGAAAGATAGTCTGATTCTTGTCAAACATAAGGAACTTGTGAAATAATTTCTAGCTAAATTATTGGATATGAAACTAAGTAAAAATGACAGGGATGACTCCCTGACTTTGGTTTTATTTCTTGAATACAAGGAATAACTTACCTCATAAAGTAGTTGAGAATAAAATATAAAAATATGCTTTATAAATTCTAAATGGTAATAGAAATGTTATCACTTTTATATGTTTCACTGAAAATAGCTTTAACACTTGACGATCTGTATGTTGGGACTTGGGAAGATAATGGAAATTTAACAAATTGTTCTTAAAACATTCTAAAAGCAAGTAGCACATCAAGAAAGGATCCTTATAGAACTTAAAAAAAAAAAAACACCTTCTTTTTCTGTCTTCTAAACATGAAGTGCCCTTTGAGAATAATCAAATATAACTGAGATATCACCTAATTAACCTGATAGATTTCCTAAAAGAGGTCTTTTTCTGGAGGTACTGGTAGTAGTCTATAAAGTCAGAGCTGCAAAATTTTGAGTGTGTACCATGTGCGCAAAGTGAACAAGGCATGACATTCCTGCCTTCACAGAACTTACATTCAGAAAATATAAATCAGTAAACCGTCAGATAATTTTAACGCATCCAGGAAATGTGTTACAAATTTCCTACTTCTGTGTAGCTGTTTATCATTTAGAAAGGTTTAGTTTACCATACTGCATTTGTTCTTTACGCTGACGCTGGGCAGTTAAGGAAAGGAACTCGGGGTCATTCGCTTAGTAAACACTGGAGCTGGATTTCACATCAAACCCACTGCTCTTACTTCCATCCAGTCCACGTTCTCGCTCACAGGACCCCGCGCCGCGGCTCAGCTGAATACCACAAAGTAAGTACACAGTGGACACCTACGTTTATTTGGTGAATTTAGGCATGTTCTCACCAGTTGTATGGTGGCTTTTATATAAGTTCTTATTAGCAGTTTTCTGTCCAAAGCTGAAATACTTTAGACTCAAACTGTAGTGTGCAAGAGGGGCATTTGAGGAGCCTGACAACATGCAGGTTCCTGGGTCCCAGTGGAACCCACGAATCTGGGTCCTAGGTAGCAGCCTGTTCTAGGACTGTGTTCCCTGGAATATACTTTGAAAAGGTGCCATATCAAAGGTAACACAGCAACTAGACCCAGAAGTAGAAAGTAAAAATTATCTGAACAAGGAAAAACCTCATGTTTACAAAGGAAAAATAAGCTAATGAGAGGAAGATGTTAGGGAAAGGGGAAATCATTTATAGCATATTTTAATTTTAAATCACTTTGATACTTTAGCACAGTAAAATGTAACTGTTTTCTTTGTACATAAATGTAAGATTCTCTGTGGAAACATTTTGGATACTGATGTTATAGCTACATCACCTTTTGAAAGAAATACAAAGTCTTATAGGTGACAGCTTGCTCAAGGTAGGCAGAATAAGGTATCCTAAAACAAACAAAATGGTTCTTTTAGGGACTTCAGTGAGATGTGGTACATTCTTTAGTAACAAATGTGTTTGTTTGCAGGAAGCCTGGTAAAATTTTATAATTTTGCGCCTACAGTGTGCCAGGCGCCCCACAACATAAGTGTTTGAATGTAGACGTGCGTGCCGCCAACTAAGAACTCATTCTAACGTTAACCTGTTTATTGAACAAAAACAAGACCAGGATAAGCGTGTGATTCTTGAAAAGCATACTGGAGGGGAAAAAAATGCATTAATATCGAGTGTATACTTTTGGCAGAAGTGTTACTGCTTTTCATTCAACTATTTTGATAAAGTAAAAGCCCAGGGACTTTGATGATATTACAGTATCTGTATGTTGTATTTTTTAGGCAGACTTTTGCTGAGTGATGAAATAAATTCTTCGAAGTTGTTTTCATTCAGAGTTTTAACCCCCCAACCCTACCCTTCTTAATTTATTTTTTAGCCCCAGAGGCACTGCTGATGTTGATTATTACACCTTAGCTTGGGTTACTTGGAACTTGAGGCAATGGAACTTGGCATTGAAAACTCCAAAGAAAGTTGTTTTTTGTTTTTTATGGTTTTGCTTGTTTTATAGAGAGGGAGAGAGAATCTTAAGCAGCCTCCACACCCAGTACAGAGCTCCATCTCACAATCCTGAGATCACGACCTGAGCCTCAAAAGAGTTGGATGCTTAACTGACTGAACCACCCAGGTGCCCAAGAAAGATCATTTTAAAAGTTATGTGTTATGCTTTTAAGCTATCTAATAGTTTCCTATGTCATCCACATTTATTAGATTTAAGAAACTAAGCCTATGACAACACTGAACAAAATGAAATAGAGATTTGATGGATGTAAAGAAATCAGCCAAAGAAATCAACCTTGCAATCTGGGTAATATCCAATTAATTAATTAGGGAGATGTTTACTTGTCTAAGTTTCTTAACCTGGGGAACATGAACTTGTGGAAGAGAAATGACACCCTTATTTCCACTTAATCTCTAATAAAATTTTCTTTCACCAACCACAATAAGTTGTGACTGTGTCACCAAAGGAATCACAGATCTTTGTTGCAGAAAACTGAAATTGTCAATCCATAACTATAATTGTCAATCCATAACTATAAATTGTGCTTTTTAGTCTATTTTAAGAAGTAGGCAGGTTCTTAAGGTAAAGTATTTAATAATTTTAATTTCTTACAATGACCCACTAAGATAGTTTCTCTAATGATTGATTGTAGATGTACATAATACTTCAGCAATCTAAGTAGGCCTGTTGATTGAGAGGAAGCTTGACTGAGTCACTTAAGTTTGCAAAGGGATTCTGTTCTCTTTGTACACTAAAGCTTTCAGTATTTTTTTAAATTTAGAAGTAAAAATAAGCAACTTTAAAAACAAAATGTAGCTTTTTAAAAAGATTTTATTTGAAAAGAGGAGGGGGAGAGGGACTAGTAGACTTCCTACTGAGCAGGGAGCACAATGCCGAGCTCAATCCCAGGCCCCTGAGATCATGACCTGAACCAAAGGCAGATGCTTAACCAACTGAGCCACCCAGGCGACCCTATTTTTTTTTAGAGGGGGAGAGCAGCAGACTCCCCACTGAGCACGGAGCCCAACATGCAACTTGAACTCACAACCTGAGCCAAAATCAAGAATCAGATGCTTAACTGACTGAGCCACCCAGGCGCCTCAAAATGTAGCTTTTGAAAAGGGTAATTTTAATATTTTAAAATTCCAAATAGGATACTGAATTTAAAAAGGTATCAATTATCTTTATTAATACTCAATTGTTTTTAAATATTTAGTTAACCAGTTTTTTTGGTAACTACATTTTTACTACCTGGTTATGTCATAAAATATTTAGTGGCCTTTTTATATAGTTACTGGATAATAAGATTCTAGAATTTTTTTTTTTTTAAAGATTTTATTTATTTGACAGAGGGAGACACAGCAAGAGAGGGAACACAAGCAGGGGGAGAGGGAGAAGCAGGCTTCCCGCTGAGCAGGGAGCCTGATGCGGGGACTCGATCCAGGACCCTGGGATCATGACCTGAGCCGAAGGCAGATGCTTAACTGACTGAGCCACCCAGGCGCCCCAGATTCTAGAATTCTTTCAAGAAAAGTGAATATATACCAATAGGTACAGAAATAATATTAGTCAATTATTCACATATAGTTTAATCTTCAAAGAGTTTTCAAAAGTCTAGGTGATGACTTATATGTGACATAGTAATTAGCAATAATAATTCAGTAATAATCTGAAACATCACTAGTTCTTAAGTGCCTTGCCTCCTTTAAAATAATTTACTGTAGTTTTTTTTACCTTTTGTCTCCCTGTAAGGTAAGTATATGGTCTGATTTCAACTCCTGCCCCAGAAAAGGAATATGGAGCATTATTTGTACACTTACTAAAGATCCATTCTGTTTTCATAGGCTTCTCTTTTAAGGCATCAAAGTCCAATATTAATGTATAATTTTCTAAGCGTGTCCAACGTGTAAGATGGGAGTGAACTCTGGCCATGGAGACAACTGCCTATAAAATGTTATTCTAGACAACCGCAGAACATATTTCACATTTTCGCCCTCCTGCGGAGTCGCTATTTACAAACTCCAAAGTGAAAAGAAATAGATGCTATTAAACAGATATAATTCTGGCTAACAACTTTGGTTTCTCAATTTAATTGAATCCATTCCAGTTAACCTATTTCTCATTCACCTTATAGGAAAATAATCAGGCTTCACACAATATAAACTTAACTTCTATAAAACCCACAGCTTTGGTAAAGTAGTTGTGCAGGATATGCGTTTTGAAAATATGTGAGGTTAACAGACTGCTGTGATTTGTCTCAAGCTTGAGGAGGACGATTATGTCATGGGGTTGTGTCAAGTAGCACCCACCAGAATGCTTCCTGCGTTGTTTGTTGCAGCTGAGTCCACAAGCCTATTTTTTTTCTTACGTCACATCGGAATGCAGTGCTTCACATTTTCTTCTTTTTAAAGGGAAAGACTCTGAGGATGTCTCTTCTTTCTGAGTAAAGATGACTGTAGGTATAATACATACCTAACATGGAGAAGGAAGTGGCAAAAGTAAGGTTGATTAACCATTTCTCTGGTTTTAAAATACAGAGTGCTACCTGGAGTCTAAGGACAAGACACTTGCAAGGGAGACTCAAAAAAAAGGAACTCTTAAACAAGGGTCCAGAAAGGGAAGTAAAGTTTTGTTTAAGGCAAGGAATTAATTTTCCCCTTTCCTGAGGGGGTAGCTCTATCAGCCCTGCAGTTTCACATCTGTCTTCTCCCTTATGCATTGTTCTTATTTGTCTGATAATGACTGGTTCTAGAACAACTACCTTTGGGAATTTGTGAAGGTCAGAGCTGCAGAAAGTGAAATGAAGTCCTTTGCCAGTTAAACTTTCTTAACTGTTAAGTTTTTGTTCCACACATTTTTTTCTTGTGTTTTTAGCACCTACTCCCACGTGCCTGCTGGGAAATGCTAGCGCATAAAACCAAACAAACAGGAAACAAAATAGATACAAATGGCCCAGCCTGCTTACTTTGACATCCAGGTTTTCTCTCTAGATCCCTGTATCTGTTTCCTACACGATGCAGGTACATTACCTGCTCATAAACCTGTTCTTGTTTGTACAGTGAAACAGTGATATATTTGAATTTGTGATGTCCTGCAGAAAGCACTGTAACTTCTAGGTGCTTTACTAACAAGGTTTAGTTCATCATTCTGGGCTTCCTCCTCTGTTTCTCCCATGTTCACAGACCTTTCTGTTAAAGTAGATAGCAGCACAAACTGGAAAGCACAGGAAGAATGCAAAAACAAACCAGCAAAGCCACTTACCTATAAAGAGCATCATGAGATATATTTTCAGCACATATGGGAAATAGATGGATAAGTCAAAGGGCAGCTTTGTGGAGTAAGTGCCAAATGATTCAAAATAAGGCAGCGACTGATAGATGGCAAATGCTGTTTAAAGAACAGAGAAGGAATTGTGAAACTTTCCACTCATATTGCTACAGGGATGTGCATACATGTCTACAGAGTTCAGGGATATTCTGAATTTTATAATGACAGTTATGACAGGTGCTGAATCCCTTAGCTGAAGCTACAGGTTGATCTAGAAACCCGAATGATTCAACTGGCAAGGCCGTTATAGCAGCTCGAACTGACTTGACTTGAACTTTTGTCCATTTTATACTTGGTTATACCTACAGAGAAATAATCTCTGCTTTTTAAAATGGTACCCCCGACTACTTGTCCCCTTCTCACAAATAGACAAATGAATGTGAAGAATGCTGCATAGAGTTTCTTCTTGGGAGTTTCAAGACACACATCAGTACAGCAGAGATTCTAAAAAGCTCTGCAATAAGGAAACTGGTTTTACTCAACATTTCCTCAGCTTAACTGGCCTTGGAACATCAGAACTTAAAAGAATGCTGAGAAACTCTGGGTGGTGGCGTAGTAAGATCCTGAGCTCACCTCATCCCACGGACACCCCAAGATAACAGCTATATATCTATGCAACTCTGTAAACAACCTACAGACCGAACAGACCTTCCAGGGTGCACTGTAGAGAGAAGGTCGCATGGAAAAGGGTAGGAGGGGTGGAGTTGTGGTTGGTGCCCTGGTAAGACTAACCACAGAACGGAGGGACACCACAAGCATGGAGAAGCCGGGGGATCACATTCCACACCAGAGACTCCCGGCACTGGGACCATGAGTCCCTATAACATCTGGCTTTGAAAACCAGCAGGGCTTATCTTCGGGAACCTTAAAAATCAGCAGGATACAAGGTTAGCAGAGGGAAGGAAATAATAAAGATCAAAGCAGAAATAAATTGAGATTAAAAGCAATAGAAAAGATCAATGAAACCAAGAGCTGGTCCTTTGAAAAGATAAAATTAATAAACCTTTAGCCAAGCTCATCAAGAAAAAAGGACCGGACCAAAATAAAATCAGAAACAAAACAGCAGAAATAATAACTGATCTACATATATACAAAAGATTATAAGACTTATAAAAATTTATATGCCAACAAATTGGACAACTCAGAATAAATTCCTAGAAACATGTAACTTTCCAAAATTGAATCAGGAAAAATAAAAAATCTGAATATGCTAATAATTTAAAAAATCCCACAAAAGTCCAGGACCAGATGGATTCGCAGGTGAATTCTAACAAACATTTAAGAGTTTATACATATTCATGGCAATCTTTTCCAAAAAAATAGAAGAGGAAGGGAAGCTTCCAAATACATTCTGTGAGGCCAGCATTACCCTGGTATCAAAACCAGACAAAGACACTACCCCCACCACCAATACAATCATCCATAATGAACTTACATGCGAAAACCAACAAACTAGCAAACCACATTCAGTAATATTTCCCACAATTGAGTGGGACTGATTATGGGGATGCGAGGGTGATTCAATATTTGCAAATCAATGTGCTACACAATTATCAACAAAATAAAGTATAAAAATCAATAGATGAAGAAAAAGCATTTGACAAAATTCAGTATCTATTCATGATAAAAACTCAACAAAGTGAGTTCAGAGGGAATACTCAACATAATAAAGGCTATATATAAAAAAAGCCCAAAGCTAACATCATACTCAATGATTAAAAACTGAGAGCTTTTCTTCTAAGATCAGGAACAAGTCAAGATGTCTACTCCTCCCACTTTATTCAACATAGTTACTAGAAGTTCTAGTTCCATCAATCAGACAAGGAAATAAGAAGCCTCCAAATTGGCAAGGAAGAAGTTAAACTCACTGCACATGACATGATACTATACATAAAAATCCTAAAGATGTCACCAAAAAAAAAAAAAAACTATTAGAAATAAATTCAGTAAAGTTGCAGGATACAAAATTAACACATAGAAATCAGTTGCATTTCTATGAAATTAAGAAAACAACAATCCCATTAATAAAATACCTAAAAATAAACAACCAAGGAGATGAAAGACCTATACTCTGAAAACTATAAGACACTGACGAAAGAAACTGAAGGTGATGCAAATGGAAAGATATACCATGCTCATGGATTGGAAGACTGTCATTAAAATGTCCATACTGGGTGCCTGGGTGGCTCAGTCGTTAAGCATCTGCCTTCAGCTCAGGTCATGATCTCAGGGTCCTGGGATCGAGCCCTGCATCGGGCTCCCCGCTCAGCGGAAAGCCTGCTTCTCCCTCCCCCACTCCCCTGCTTGTGTTCCCTCTCTCGCTGTGTCTCTGTCAAATAAATAAATAAAATCTTAAAAAAAAAAAAAAAGTCCATACTACCCAAAGCAAACTACAGATTCAATGCAATTCCTATCAAAATACCAAAAGCATTTTTCATAGACCTAGAACAAATAATCCTAAAGTTGGTATAGAATCACAAAAGACCTGGGGCACCTGGGTGGCTCAGTTGGTTAAGCGTTTGCCTGCAGCTCAGGTCATGATCCCAGCCCCACATCAGGCTCCCTGCTCAGTGGGGAGTCTGCTTCTCCCTCTCCCTCTGCTTTTCCCCCTGCTTGTGCTCCCTGTCAAATAAAAATCCTAAAAGAAAAAAAAAAAGGTTTAAGAAAAAATTACAGAAGACCACAAATAGCCAAAGCAATCTTGAGAACACAGCTAGAGATATCAAAACTGCATATTCCAAGATAGACGACTAAGCCGGCATAATCAAAATAGTATACTACTGGCACAGACAGACATATAAAGGGGCACCTGGGTTTCACAGTCGGTTAAGCATCTGACTCTTGGTTTTGGCTCAAGTCATGATCTCAGGGTCACGAGATCAAGCTCCACACTGGGTTCCACACTCAGTGCAGAGTCTGCTTAAGACTCTTCCTCTTCCACTGTCCATCCCCTTGCTCTCTCTCCAAAATAAATAAATCTTTTTAAAAAATTAGGCATATAGGGGGCCTCTGGGTGGCTCAGCTGGTTAAGCATCCAAATCTTGATCTCCACTCAGGTCTTGATCTCAGGGTTCTGAGTTCAAGCCCTGCACCGGGCTCCACAATGGGCATGGAGCCTACTTAAAAAACAAAACAAAACATATAGGTTAATGAAACAGGATAGAGAGCCAAGAAATAAACCCATGCCTATATATCTTGTCATAACAAAGGCGGCAAGAATATACAATGGGGAAAAGGCAGTCTCTTCAATAAATGACGCTGGGAAAACTGAAGAGCCACATTCAAAAGAAAAATTGGACTTCTTTCTTATACACAAAAATAAACTCAATGGATTAAAGAGCTAGATGTGAAACCTGAAACCGTAAGTCTCCTAGAGGAAAACAGGCAGTACAGTCTTGGATATTTCCCTCAGCAACAGATTTATGGATAGGTTTCCTCAGGAAAGGGAAACAAAAGCAATATTAAACTATTGGGACTATACCAAAATAAAATTTTGCACAGTAAAGGAAACCAACAAAACAGAAAGGCAACCTGAGTGGGAGAAGATATTTGCAAATTATTTATATTATAAGGCATTAATATTCAAAATATATGAAGAATTTATACAACACCAAAAACACAATTTGAAAATGTGCAGAAGACATGAACATGCATTTCTCTGAAGAAGACATACAGATGTTCAACATCACTAATCATCTCAGAAATGCAAATCAAAATCACAATGAGATATTACCTCACACTTGTCAGGATGGCTAGTATCAAAAAGAGAAGTAACAAGTTATGGCAAGGATGTGAAGAAAACGAAACCCTCTTGCTTGCACTGTTGGTAGGAATGTAAATGGGTGCAGTCACTGTGGAAAACAGTAAGGAGGTTTTAAAAAAAAAATCAAATATAGAAATACCATATGATCCAGTATTTCCAAAACTGGATATTTACCCAAAGAAAACAAAAACATTAATTCAAGAAGATATATGCATCTCTGTTTATTGCAGCATGATTTACAATAGCCAAGATATGGAAGCAATCCAAGTGTCCATCAACAGTTAAATGGATAAAGATGTGTGGTGTGTGTATACACACATATACACAACAGAATATTACTTAGCCATAAAAAAGGAGATCTTACCATTTGCAAGAACATGGAGGGACCTACAGAGTATTACCCTAAGTGAAATAAGACACAAAAAGACAAATGACATATGGTTTCACTTATATATGGAATCTAAAAAACAGAAGAACAAAAAGCAGACACAGACCCATAAATACAGAGAGTTGATGGTTGCTACAGAGGATGGGGTGGGGAGCTTGGGCAAAATGGGTAAAGGGCAGTGGGAGATAAAAGTTTCATTATGGAATCAATGAGTCACAGGGCTAAAAGGTACAGGATAATATAATCAATAGCACTGTAATAGTGCTGTATGGTAAGAGACGGTAGCTACACTTGTGGTGAGCATAGCATAAGAAGAGTTGTTGAATTACTATGTTGTATACCTGAAACTATTGTACCATTGTGTCTCACCTATACTTCAATTAAAAAAAAAAAAAAATCAGTGGGGCTTAACTCCAGGAATGTTAAAAATCAGTAGGCTTAATGCCAGGAGAGTCAGAGGGCAATAGGAAACTGAGTCCCCACACTTATGAACCCAGCATAATAACTAACTTGGCAGAGAAACAGTGCAGAAGCAGCAGTTTGAAAAGTCCCTGGGGTATGTGTCACGGAAATTTACTGACTAGTCTTAGATTGTGTGCTGGAAGGGCAGGACCTTCAGATTTCTCTGGGAACAAAAGTGCTGATGGGGCACCTGGTGGCTCAGTCATTAAGTGTCTGCCTTTGGCTCAGGTCATGATCCTGGGGTCCTGGGACCGAGTCCTACATCAGGCTCCCTGCTCAGCGGGAAGCCTGCTTCTCCCTCTCCCTCTGCCCCGGCTTGTGTTCCCTCTCTCGCTATGTCTCTCTCAAATAATAAAATCTTTAAAATTAAAAAAAAAAGTGCTGACAGGTGCCATTTCTCTTCCCCTCCCCATGACTAGACACTTATGGGAGCCAGTGCTAACCCTATCTGTCTATCTTGCTAGCACCATGTCACTGACCTGACCCATCCAACCTGCCCCCTTCAGCAGGCAAATGGGCTCCTGCCTCGGGGAGGGAGGAAATAAGCCCCACACACCAGTACACCCACAGTTTCAGCAGCCCGGGATCTTAGCTGGCTATGCAGGGAGTAAGCCCTGCACTCTGGTGCAACAGAAGTTGTGGCAGAGAGGCTAATTGCAGACACCTAGGCTGACTGCTTGTCTTCCCACCGACTAGTCACAGAGGCCTCAAACAGCCCTCTCAGTAGTGTAGGGACCAAACGCTGCCCAGTGTGCCCACAGCAGGCAAAGTGGGTCATGGCAGCTGGCTGAACTGAAAGGAACCATAGCTCAGCCACAACAGTAGGGCACATTTAGCCCACACAGCGGACATTTCCTAAAGTGCCTGATTTTGAAGACCAAGGGGAAATTGTGCTACAGGACTCCACAGGACCTCTTCAACATAAGGCCACCAACTTTCAAGACCAGGAGACGTAGCTGACTCACCTACTACACAAAAACAAACACAGAGTTAGACAAAATGAGGAGACAGAGGAATATGGCCCAAATGAAAGAACAAAATCACAGTAAAAGAGCTAAATGAAACGAATAACTGATGTGCCTGATAAAGAGTTCCAAGTAATGGTCATAAAGATACTCACTGGATGTGAAAAAAGAGTGGATGAGCTCAGTGAGAACTTCAACAAAGAGAAAAAAAAAAAAAACAATTACAGCTGAAGAATTCAAAAAATGAAATACACTGGAAGGAATCAAGAGCAGATCAGAGGATGCAGAACAGATCAACAATCTGGAAGACAGGGTAATGTAAAGTAATCAAGCTGAATAGCAAAAACAAAAAAGAATAAAAAAAGATCAGTTAAGGGAACTCAACAACATCATCAAGAGTAACAACATTCACATTATAGGGATCCCAGAAGAGAGAGAGAGAGAAGGGAGCAGAAAACTTACTTGAAGAAATAACTGAAAACTTCCCTAATCTAGGAAAGAAAAGAGACATCACACATTTCAGGAATCACAGAGAGCCCCTAACAATCCAAGGAAATCTACACCAAGACACATAATAATTAAAATGGCAAAAAGCAGTGATATAGAGTGAATTTTTTAGGCAGCAAGAGAAAAGAAAACCATTACACACGGGAAAGGAAATCCCCTACAGCTATCAGCTGACTTTTTTCAACAGAAATTTTGCAGGCCAGAAGACAGTGGCATAATTAGACCAGGTGACCCTAACAGATATATACAGAACATTCCATTAAAAAACAGAATATGCCTTCTTTTCAAGTGCATACAGAACATTCGCCAGGATACATCAAATGTTAGGCCACAACACAATTCTCAAAAATTTTAAAAAAAGTCCTATGAAGCGTTTTTTTTTTTTTAACAGTATGAAACTAGAAATCAATTATAACTTTTTTTAGATATTTTATTTATTTATTTGACAGAGAGAGCAAGCACAAGCAGGGGGAGCAGCAGAGGGAGAGGGAGAAGCATGCTCCCCGCTGAGCAGGGAGCCCTACGCGGGGCTCAATCCCAGGACCCTGGGATTGTGACCTGAGCTGAAGGCAGACGCTTAACTGACTGACTCACCCAGGCGCCCCTAGAAATCAATTACAAAAACAACTCTGGAAAGAATACAAATACATGAAGGCTAAACAACATGGTATTAAATGATGAATGGGTCAACAAAGAAATCAAAGAGAAAATTAAAAAAAAATACACAGAGACAAATGAAAATGGAAAGAATGCAGCCCAAAATCTTTGGGATGTGGCAAAAGCAGTTCTAAGAAGGAAGTTTATAGCAATACAGGCCTATCTCAACACACAAGAAAACTCTCAAACAACCTAAACTTATACCTAAAGGAGCTAGGAAAAGAACAAACCCCAAAGCTAGCAGAAAGCAGAAGGAAGGAAACAATAAAGACTATAGCAGAAATAAGTGAAAAACTAAAAACAAACAAAACAAAAAAAGAGATCAATGAAACCAAGAGCTGGTCCTTTGAAATATCAAAATTGATAATCCTTTAGCCAGACTCATCAGAAAAAAAGAGAACTAAAATAAAATTAAAAATGAAGAAATAACCACTGATAGCAGAGAAATACAAAGGATTGTAAGAGAATATGATGAAAAATTACATGCCAACAAATTGGACAACCTAGAAGAAACAGATCAATTCTGAGAAATATACAATCTCCCAAAAGTGATTCAGGAAGAAACAGAAAATTTGAACATACCAATTACTAGTAATGAAATAGAATCTGTAATCAAAAACTCCCAACAAACAAAAGTCTGGGACCATATAGCTTCACAGGTGAATTCTACCAAACACTTAAAGAAGTGTTAATACCTAGTCTCCAATTATTCTAAAAAAATAGAAGAGAAAGGAAAACTTCCAAATTCATTCTACAAGGCCATCATTACCCTGATTTCAAAACCAAAGACACTGTTAAAAGAGGGAGAAAAGAAAGAAAACAAAACAAAAAAACCCCAAAAAAACCCTATAGCCAGGATCTCTGATGAACACAGTGCAAAAATCCTTAACAAAATATTAGCAAACTGCATACGACAATACATTAAAAAGATCATTCACCACGAACAAGTGATATTTATTCCAGGGATGCAAGGGTGATCCAATATTTGCAAATCAGTCAATGTGGTATCAGTCAATGTGAAACATAAAACCCATAGGACCATTTCAATAGATGCAGATAAGCATTTGACAAAATACAGCATCCATTCATGATAAAAACTCTTAATGAAATGGGTTTAACATAATAAAGGCCATATGTGAAAAACAACTAACATCATACTCAATGCTAAAAATCAAGGTTTTTCTCTAAGATCAGGAACAAGACAAGGATGTCCACTGTCATCATTTTTATTCAACAGAGTACTGGAAGTCCTAGCTGCAGCAGACAAGAAAAAAGAGGTTTCCAAATTGGCAAGGAAGAAGTTAAGCTAGCACATTTGCAGATGACATGCTACACCACATACAGAAAATCCTACAGACTCCACCAAAAAACTACTGGAACTGATAAATGAATTCAGTAAATTTGCAGGATACAAAATTAACAGAGAATTCTGTTTCATTTCTACTATATGCTACTAACCATTTACACTTGCACCAAAAAAAAAAAAAAAAACCCTAGGAATAATCTTAATCAAGGAGATGAAAGACGTATACTCTGAAAACTGTAAGACATGGATGAAAGAAACTGAAGAGGACATAAATGGAAAGATATACCATGCTCATGGATTGAAAGACTAACATTAAAATGTCCATACTACCCAAAGCAAACTACAGATTCAATGCAATCCCTATAAAAATACCAATAGCATTTTTCATAGAACCAGAACAAATAATCCTAAAATTTGTACAGAACCACAAAATACCTTGAATAGACAAAGAAATCTTGAGAAAGAAGAACACAGCCAGAGGTAACACAATTCCAGATTTCAAGATATGAGACAAAGCTGCAGTAATCCAAGCAGTATGGTACTGACATAAAAAATAGATACATAGATCAGTGGAACGGAATAGAGAACCCAGAAAGAAACCCATGCCTATACAGTCAATTAATTTATGACAAAGGCAAGAACTTACAGTGGGGAAAAGACAGCCTTTTCAATAAATGGTGCAGAAAAAAATGGGACAGCTATATGCAAAAGAATGAAATTGGACCCCTTTCTTCGACCGTACACAAAAATAAACTCAGAATGGATCAGAGACCTAAATGTGAATCCCAAAACCATAAAACTCCTGCAAGGAAACATAAGCAGTAATTTGGACATCAGCCTTAGCAACATATTTATATATATGTCTCCTCAGACAAGGGAAATGAAAGCAAACTTAACTATTAGGACTACATCAAAATAAAAAGCTTTTGCTAGCAAAGGAAACCATCAACAAAGTAAAAGGCAACCTCATGGGAGAAGATATTTGAAAGCAAAATATCTGACAAATGGTTAATGTCCAAAATATATAAAGAACTTATACAACTCAATACCAGACAGTTGGTTAACTATCTGATTAAAAAATGGGCAGAGGGCCTGAATAGACATTTTTCCAAAGACATACAGATGGCAAACAGACACATGAAAAGATGCTCAACATCACTAATCATCACAGAAATGCAAATAAAAATCATAAAGAGGTATCACCTCACACCTGTCAGAATAGCTAATATCAAAAAAAAAATAATACTAAATGCTGGTAAGGATGGGAAGCAAAAGAAACTTGGTAAGACTGTTGGTGGGAATGTAAATAGGTGCAGCCACTGTGGAAACAGTACAGAAGTTCATCAAAAAAATTAAAAATAGAAATACCATACCAGTGAACTCATACTTACTAGGAAATTTCACATTCAAATATTAAATGGGAATGGGTTGAGCAGTCTTTTTTTTTTTTTTTAAAGATTTTATTTCTTTATTTGACAGAGAGACACAGTGAGAGAGGGAACACGAGCAGGGGGAGTGAGAGAGGGAGAAGCAGGCTTCCCGCCGAGCAGGGAGCCCGATGCGGGGCTCAATCCCAGGACCCTGGGATCAAGACCTGAGCGGGAAGGCAGGAGCTTAACGACTGAGCCACCCAGGTGCCCCTGGGTTGAGCAGTCTTAAAAGTACAGAGACCCTCATGTTGAATAGACACGAGTGCACTGCATGAGTGAATGCTTAAAATATACTTAAGATTTTTGTCTTATATTTTTCTGGGAAAGTATTCCTTAATAAAATGGATAATTAGAGTGTTAGCTTAAAAAAAAATAAATACCGTACCATCCAGTAATTCCACTACTGGGTATTTACCCAAAGAAAACAAAAACACTAATTTGAAAAGATACACGCACTCCTCTATGTTTATTGCAGCATGATTTACAATAACCAAGATAAGGAAGCAACAACCCAAGTGTCATCAATAGATGAATGGATAAAGATGTATTAACGTGTTAAAGAAGATACACACACACACACACACACACACAGTGGAATGTTCACCATTAAAAAAAAAAAAGAGGGAGAGAGAGAGATCTTGCCATTTGCAAGAATATGGATGGACCTAGAGGGTATTATGCCAAGTGGAGTAAGTCAGACAAAGGAAGACAAATACCATATGATTTCATTTATACATGGAATATAAAAAATAAAAAACAGACTCTTAAATACAGGGCACAAACTTGTGGTTGCCAATGGGGAGGTATTTGGGGGACGGGCTAAATAAAGGGGATTAAGAGGTATAAACTTCCAGTTATAAAAGGAGTAAGTCATGGAGATGAAAAGTACAGCACAGGGAATATAGTCAATTCTACTCTAAAAATGTTGTACATGATAGATGGTGACTACACTTATTGTGGCAAAAAATGAGTAATGTATGGAACTGCTGAATCAATATGTTGTACACCTGAAACTAATATAACATTGTATGTCAATTACACTTCAATAAAAATAAAGAGAACGTTCTATGAAGTTATATCTCACATATAGATTTTTATCATATTTTATGAAATGATAATGTACTATGGTTATATAAGATGTTGTTAGGATAAGCTGGGTGAAGGGTATACGGGAACAATGCACTGTTTTTGTAACTTCTTATGAGTCTCAAATTATTTGTAAATTAAAAAAAATTTGAGACAGAAGCAATGCTGGGCAACCAAAGCTGGTAGGGCCAGCCTGAGCAGGATGAATGGCAGGCGCATGGGGTCTGCAATTGTCCTGCTGTCTGAGATTTCCAGATGCTGCACCTAAGTCTCTAGAATTTAATCAGTACAGTTGATTTGGTTATCTCTAGAACTTGCTTTTGTCTTTTATAGGATTGGATGGAAACTATAGTTATTTAAAAATATTAGAGTCATCAAAAGTCAACTAGGTTTTCTTAACTACATATTTTTATACTTTGGGGCACTGGAAATATAAAGAAACATGTAGAGGTAAAACCACAGTTACCTGTATTCTGCTACCCAGAATCATTATTGACATTTTGTCACATATGCTTCCAGACTCTCTTTCTGCATATACTTTGCTTTTTAATTGCAAGAATAAGTTTATGAATCTAATTTCAATAAAAGAAATGGGCTTTATAGCAAATGTATTGGAACATGGCTTTCCCAGAAAGGCTTAACATTATCAAATAATGAGAATGGAAAAGTTTTCTATACAGTTATTCATCCTTTATTTTTAGGAAAAGATTACTCCTATCTCTACCTTATTCCTTTATAATATAGTCTTTACGGTATTTTTCATATGATATAACAAAGGAATGTACTTAATGTTTCAGTGAGTGAAGAACTGCATTCTCAAAGAAATGAGCAATCCAGTTTTTCTTTTAGTTTTCAGGAGTATTCTCTAGATTCTCTTGGCATAGTCTATCCTAAAAATCAGTAATTCTTTTGAAAGCAAAACAAATTTTTAAAGTTCCACCTAGTATGATTTACTATAAACTTTTCTCTGGTCATCAGTAAATACAAAACATGGGTAGAATATATATACTTTATGATTATCGCCAATGTCATCATCATTTTATGTTAAATTTCTTTTTGTATGTTTTCCCTTAGTTACCTTAATATGCTTTCTTAATTTCGTTATGCCTTCCATTTTCAAAAATTTTAATATGTTTCAGAAAGTTCCTTACCAGTCTGCCAAATCCATTACAGAAGGAAGCATATACTCCCCTAATATCCTCAAGCTTTTTACAAACTTATGAATTATTTAAGTTTTAGGTTTACATTTAGGCTAAGTAGCTAGCTTACTTCATACTGTATTCAGTAATTTATTCAGTGTTTATTGAGCATGTATATTGGCTACATGAGAAAAAGGGAAGCAAGGAAACAACAACAACCCCATATCCCCACATTGCTTAGAGGCTAGACAAGAAACAGACATCATTCAAAGAACCACGCAAGGGGTGCCTGGGTGGCTCAGTTGGTTGAGTGACTGCCTTCGGCTCAGGTCATGATCTCAGGGTCCTGGGATCGAGCCCCGCATCAGGCTCCCTGCTCGGCGGGAAGCCTGTTTCTCCCTCTCGCACTCCCCCCACCACGCTTGTGTTCCCTCTCTCGCTGTCTCTCTGTCAAATAAATAAAATCTTTAAAAAAAAAAAAAAACAAAGACAAAGAACCACGCAAATGTCTAATTACACCTGAGACAGGTCTTATGAAAGAGAGATTCATGGTGCTGTACTAGGGCGGGGAGGGGTAGTGGTGGCAGGGAATGGGGGACAGGGAATAGACTTAGTTGAGAAAGTTGAGGAATG
This sequence comes from Callorhinus ursinus, assembly GCF_003265705.2. Lineage (NCBI taxonomy): Eukaryota > Metazoa > Chordata > Mammalia > Carnivora > Otariidae > Callorhinus > Callorhinus ursinus. Next base: position 22,725,248 of record NW_027397101.1, read on the forward strand.
CTTCCCTGAGAAACTGATGACTGATCTAAAGGTAGAGTTAACTGTTTCTGGCAGAGAGTGTGATGCATGGTAGATGGTTAAGTAGGAAAGATAGTCCAGCCAGGGGGAACCAAATTTCTCTGCACTAAAAATAATCACTGGGGCGCCTGGGTGGTTCAATCGGTTAAACATCCGACTCTTCATCTCAGCTCAGGTCTTGATCTCAGGGTCATGAGTTCAAACCTTACGCTGCACCCAGCGTGAGCCTACTTAAAAAAAAAAAAAAAAAAATCACTGAGTAACTAAATGTTAAACCCCTTTGGGATGACTAAACTGAGAGAGGTTAAATGATTTGCCCAAAACTCACAGAGAGAGTTAATGAAGTTAAGGGCCTGTACTCAGATGTCTTCATTCCTCATCCAATATTTTGTCTACTGTGCAAAGCTGCCTCCCCCTCTAACATTGTTTCTTAAATGCTTTGCTTTTTTGCATCAAGGGAAGTGTGCCAGGAATGATCCACTGACTCAGCTGTTAGCTAGCAGTAGCAAAAATAGTAATTTAATCATCAAAAAGTTAAATGAACCATTCATTATTACTAGATTGCTTTTGTCAGTAAGCAATAATGCAAAGTCACTGCTGTCTTACCTTCAGCAAGAACACACAGAGGATAAATCGGCATCCACAGTGTCTGACTGAGCCAGGTCAAGATGGCATAGGATATTCCTATGACTGATAACATGCTGTAAGTGTACCTAAAAGAAAATAAGGAGCTCAGAAACATCACTTCCTGCTGATGTCTGGGAAAGAACAAGGGAAGAAAATACCTTACACTGTAATTAAATACAGAGATACAACTGGAAAGTTTAAATTCTAAACTTTATATCCTATCATTTAAGCAGAAGAGGTGAACATAAATACATAGATACATACATATGGGGAAGGGAACTGTGTCAGTCTGGCTTGTCTCAGGGGGTGGATCATGGATAATTACGAAGGTAAACAAAGAAAATGGAACCCTTAGCCCTCAGCAAATTACAAGTTTCCCTGATTAGTGGCTTCAATTTCACTCAAAAGCTAAGCCCATTTTATGCAGCATGCCGCTAGATTTTTACAGACAGACATACTTGTAGATATTTAGGGAATGAATTTTTAAAGTACAAGTGTGACTTCCAAGTCCTTATTTGGCATCCTTCTGCTTGTGTAGTTGTGCTATGCTGTGTGATCAGTTAAAGAACTGGCCTTTCAAGCTTGTTTTGGGTGCAGAGGTGGTTTTAAAGCTGCCTTCATGATGTAATAGATGAAGCAGTCTGCATCTTTTTGTTTCTCTGACTAGGCAGTGGTTCTCAAGCTTCAGCACACATCAGAATCAGCCAGAGGTCTTGCTGAAGCACAAATTGCTAGGCCATATACCCAGAGGGTCTCATTCCGTGGGTCTCAGGTACAGCCTGAGATTTTTCTATTATAAACAAGTTCCAGGTGACGCTAATGCCACACTAGTCTAGGGACTATACTTTGAGAACTACTGGAATAGGCTGTACATAATATGGCAAAACAAAATCCAAAACCTTGAAAACATGGAGAAAACTAAACCTTTCTTCTATTCTAGGACCCCAATTCCATTCCACAGAGGCAATGATCAATGCCAGTTTCTTATATATCCTCTCAAATATTCTTGCATTTGCTTATCTGTGTATATAAAAACCATATACCAACAGTGCAAGCCTTCACTAAACATGGCATGTTATCAAACTTGATTTGTACCAATCTCAGTGAAAAATTGGCATCTACTTTTTTATTGCAAGAGTACATGAGCATCTTATATGTTTAAAGCCACTTCTGATGAAGTCCAATGTATCTTTTATTCTTTTGTTGCTTCTGTTTTTGGTGTCTAAGAATCCACTGCCAAATCCAAAATCACCAAGATTTACCCCATGCGTTCTTCTCAGAGTTTTATAGTTTTAGCTCTTACATTTAGGTTTTCAATCCATTTTAACTTCTATGTATGGTGTGAGGTAAGGGTCCAACGCGAGTGGACATCTCGTTGTCCCAGCACCATTTGTTGAAAGACTGTTTCCCCCCCACCATTTAATGGTCTTGGTACCCTTGTCAGAAATCAACTGACTATATGAGAATTTATCCCTGGACTATCAATTCTATGATATATCTTTATGCCAGTATTGCATTATTATTGCTTTGTACTGAGTTTTGAAATTGAGAAGTGTGAGTCTTCCAACTATGTTCTTCTTCAAGATTGCTTGGGCTAGTCTAAGGTCCTTGAATTTCCATTATGAATTTTAAGATCAGCTTCGCAATTTCCGCAGAACAGCCAGCTGGGGTTCTGATAAGGATCACATTGAATATGCAGATCAATTTGGAGAGTGTTGCAGTCTTAACAATATTAAGTTTTCAACCCATAAACACTGGCTATCTCTTTATTTAGATATTTGTAAATTTCTCCCAACAGTATTTTAAAGTTTTCAATGTGTAAGTTCTGCACATCTTTTGTTACATTTATTCCAAAGTACTTTATTTTTTGATGCTATTATAAATGAAATTTTTCCTTAATTTTATTTTAGGATAGGTCATTGCAAGTTGTATAGAACACAACTGAGTTTTGTATATTGGTTCTGTATTCTACAACCTTTCTTTACCAGTTTACTAGTTCTAGTATTTTTAGTGGATTCCTTATGATTTTATTTACAAAATCATATAACCTGCCAATAGAGACTTTACTCCTTCCTTTCTAATATGATTGTCTTTTACATCATTTTCTTGCCTAACTGCCATGATGAAAACTTCCAGTACAATGCTGAATAGAAGTGGCAAGAGTGTACATTCTTCTTTCATTCCTCATCTTAGGAAGAAAGCATCAGTCTTTCAACATGAACAATCATCTGGATGTGGATTTTTTATAGATGCCTTTATCAGGCTGAGGAAATTTCTAGTCCTTGCATTTATTTATTTATTTAAGATTTTATTTATTTGAGAGAGAGAGAGAGTGTGTGCGCACAAGTGGCGGGGGGAGGAGCAGAGGCAGAGGGAGAAGCAGACTCCCCATTGAGCACGGAGCCCAGTGTGGGGCTTGATCCCAGGAGCCTGAGATCATGACCTGAGCCAAAGGCAGACACTTAACCAAGTGAGCCACCCAGGTATCCCTCTAGTCCTTGCCTTAAAAAAAAAAGTCATTTTAGGGTAAGTAGGGAAGATAATTCCACCCCAACTTTACAGAGGAAAAAAAACAGTTTCAAAAAAGCTAGGTGCTCAGAAATTTCACTTCTAAGTTATGAGAAACGAAAGCCTATATGCATAAAAAAGCTTGTACATGAATGTTCATAGCAGTATTCCTCATAACCAAAAAGTATGTCCATCAACTGAAGAATGGATAAAAGTGGTATATCGCTATAATGGAGTATTATTCATCCATAAAAAGGAATGAAATACTGATACATGTTATAACATGGATAAACCTTGAAAACATTATGCTAAGTGAAGAAAATCAGTCACAAAAGGCCACATATTGGATGGTTCCATTTATATGAAATGTCCAGAATAGGCAAATTCATAGAGACAGTATGTTAGTGGTTGCCAGGGGCTGAGAGGAGAAAATGGGGATTTTACTGCTGAAAGCTTTGGGGTTTCTTTATAGAGTGCAGTGAAAATGTCCTCAAATTAGTGATGATAGTTACCCATCTTTAAATACACTAAAACCCACAAATTTTCTATTTTAAATGGGTGAATGTTGGGTGCCTGAGTGTCTCAGTCAGTTAAGTGTCTGACTCTTGATTTCAGCTCAGATCATGATCTCAGGATCCTGAGACTGAGCCTTATATCTGGCTCCACACTGAGCGTGGAGCCTGCTTAAGATTCTCTCCCTTTCCCTCTGCCCCTCCCCACCCCCACTCTCGCTCTATTTAATTAAAAAATAAAGGGTGAATATTAAAGTACATGAATTATCTCAATTCTTTTGTCTTTGAAGGCTCAGTGGTATGTCCAAGATTATATAGCAAGGAGTGGAGGTGAGATTCATCCTAAGATCTCCTCTGTTAAAAAGCCCTTCCATGGGGCGCCTGGGTGGCTCAGTCATTAGGCGTCTGCCTTCGGCTCAGGTCATGATCCCGGGGTCCTGGGATCGGGTCCCACATTGGGCTCCTTGCTCAGTAAGGAGCCTGCTTCTCCCTCTCCCTCTACTGCTCCCCCTGCTTGTGCTCTCTGACAAATAAATAAATGAAAATCTTAAAAAAAAAAAAAAAAAAAAAGCCCTTCCATGACATCATGATACTACTCTCAATGTTAAAATCATTTTGTTCTCTAATGGGTTTACCTGAGCTTATCAGAGACTGAACTGACACTGGAAGAGTCAGGCATACCAGAGAATATGTCAGAAAGTCCCAGTCCCAGATGGGGCTCCTTGTCTCATGAACAGAAAGTCATGGGCTACAAAAGTCCATGAAATTCGCCCCAGGTCTTCAAAACTGTCAGTTAAAAATGAGGAATAACTTCCTAAATTATATATACAAAGAATGATAGTCCTTTTCATTCAACAAAACATTTCATTCTAACTCACTCTAGGGCTCATCCCATTATTTAGAAATACTTTAATTCAGCCAAGTTACTGACAATATAATAAATGAGTAATTTACGTAACCTCAGCTAAAATGCTAGGGTGCTTTTGTTACCTATCCACATCCAGATCTTGCCAAGTGGGAGGGGTGGTTCTCATTTGTGAAAGCCAAAGTAGCAGTTAGGACACCTCCCCAAGATGAGCCTCTGAGCAAAGGCGACTATTTACCCCACTGCTGGTAGATAGAAGACTAGACCCCTCTCTTTGCAAAGTTTTAGAAATAGAAGGAAACTGAAGATGATCTAGAGCAAAGGTTCTTAATCTGAGGTTCAAGGATTCTGAGGGAATCCACAAAATAACTTAAGTCATTGAGATGCACTGGAATTGTATATAAAATGTACCATGGCAATGAAAAGTACAGCATAGGGAATATAATCAAAAATATTGTAATACTGTTGTATGGTAACAGATGGTGACCGCACTTATCGTGGTCGGCACTGATTATAGAGAACTGTCCAATTGGGGCGCCTGGGTGGCTCAGTCGGTTAAGCATCTGCCTTCGGCTCAGGTCATGATCCCAGGGTCCTAGGATCGAGCCCCACATCGAGCTCCCTGCTCAGTGAGGAGCCTGCTTCTCCCTCTCCCTCTGCTGCTCCCCCTGCTTGTGCTTGCTCTGTCAAATAAATAAAATCTTAAAAAAAAACGCACACACTAAACTGTCCAATCAGTATGTCATATACCTGAAACTAATAAAACATTGTAAGTTAATTATACTTCAATAAAAAATACAGAATAAATGTATGTGGAGGTGTGTTCTTCCCCAGAGTGATGAGGCCCTATATTTAAAGTACTCTGGAATTCACAGAAACCAACTTGGTAAATCCTAACTATGACATAATAGAAGTCTTGCTTTGCTTGTTAGAGTAACATGTACCAGAGCAATTTCACGGAATGCCTTTCATTAGCAAGCAGCTGTGAGGTTTATCCCAAATTGGTGCTATGCCAAGTCTTATGCTGGAAAACTGAATGCACCGATTTGCTCTTGTAATACCACGGGAGGTTTGCATTACCTCCGATATGCCCATTATGGAAAGCACTAAGAATACATTTCCATATCAAGATAAAATAATTTGCAAAGGGGTTATGTTTTTCTCATGCAAGGTAACCAAATGTAGGCAGCTATTACTAGTAGAAAAGCAACTTGGCTTTAAGAGATTATTTTGCCTCCTTACCTAACCATATCCAATAGATTCCAAAAGATGAATAAAACACACACCACATATTTCTCTTGGACTTCCTCTTGACTGGTGATCACCACAAAGAGGATGATTATTCTCTCTGTGAGCTAACAAAGAAACAGCAAAGTCAAGAATTAGGATCATCTGTTAAGCATGTAGGTAATTTTCTAATTTTAGAAACCAGCGTTCCTCTTCAAAGTATGCTTTAACTGGAAATAGGTATACTAAACTGTTAACATGGTCTCTCAGGGAGTAGGGTTACAAGTCAATTTCATTTCCTCCTTGGTGTTTTTTGTATTCTCCAAATTATATATCATGAATGAAAAGAAAATATTTTATCTAATCAGGATATTTCTCCTCCTGCGATATATGCACCCATGTTTTTTATTCACTTTGGCAAGCTTTTATTGAATGTCCACTATGTATCAGATGCCAAGGTAATATATATAGTGGTAGGAGAATGTGGGGGTAGAATTCGCACACAGTGTGAATAATGCTGTCATTTGAAGTGCTCTGAATGGGAGCACAGGTGAGGGACATACCTGTCTGGGGAAAGGATGCAGAGAGATTTATTAAGACAGGCAACACCTCAGCTGGATCAGGGGTTTGTCAAGTAGACTGAATAGGAAAAAGGACATCCTAGGTCAGGTGAGCACGCGAAGCAAACAGGCAGAGGTGTGAAAATGCAGGTGTATTAGGAAGTAAGGAGAACCCCTGGAGGCTAGAGTTGGGGGAAGGTACAGAAAAGGGAATACATAGATAAAATCGAAAACGTGGTGGGGGCTGGGTTATAAAGGGTTTTGAATGATAGGCCAAGAAATTTCGATCTCATCTAACAGGGAAGCTATTGTAGCTTTTTTTTTTTTTTTTTAGAGGGTGGATGGAGGGGAAAGAGAATATAATCCTAACCTTTATAAGCCAGTGGAAAATGAAAAGAATTTGACATACACATTTTTTTACAAGTCAGTAAGCATTTGCAAATCATTGAGAATTCATACACTTATGGCTTAGCTCCAATTACTGACCTCAAAAAATAAGTTTTTCTTTCCCAACCTAAATATAATGTGCCTTCTTATATTAATTTCCCTGTACAGTGGGCTTTTGTTTTGTTTTTTTTTTAACAAAACATTCTACTTTGTTCTCAATGGTCAAAGGAAAATGTACTTGAGACTGAGGGAGCATATTAGTAATAAAGGAAAGGGGAGGACTGCTTTATATTTTTCAATAGGCAGATCTTTATTTTTAAGGCAGATCAAGGAGAAAGAATGGAACAATCTGTGACTTAGAATCATAGGTTGTTAATCCTGGAAAATCATCTAGTGCAGAGAAATCCCAGATTTGCTAAAACTGGGCCACATGATCAGATATGCATGTGTATGAGTTCTACCAGCATGTATGACCAGAGCAGTGAGTCAAGAGGATCTTTGCTTGGCTAAGGGAATCAGATATGATTCAAACCTTAGTCAATCTATAGAAGCCATTTACATAGCTGTACTGATTCTGTCAGTCTTTCTTTAAAATGCCCCAGTTTCTTGATTTAATTATATTTACATAATGAAGTATACTTAACCTCAATTAAAATTACCAAACGATCCAAGCTTGCGTGACAGCGGGCAGCCTTCAGATAAAAGATTTTAGCAGCACAAAAATCAAATTACCATATGACCCAGTAATTCCACTACTAGATATTTACCCCAAGAAAAGAAAAACACTAATTTAAAAAGATACATACACCCCTATGTTTATTGAAGCATTATTTACAATAGCCAAGATAAGGAAGCAACCCAAATTGTTTGTTTCCTATAGCTAAGAGTCTCTTATGGTTTGCCTCCCTTTTTTAAAATTTATTTTTTAAAACTATTGTATTTATTTACTTGAGAGTGCAGAAGGGGGAGAGGGGCAGAAGGAGCGGAAGCAGCTGACTGCCTGCTCAGTGGGGAGGCTGATGCAGAATTCGATCCCAGGATTCCGAGATCATGACCTGAGCCAAAGTCAGCCGCTTAACCCACTGAGCCACCCAGGTGCCCCAACTCCCTCTCCGTTTTTATCTTATTTTTCCTTTCCTTCTATGTTCATCTTCTTGTTTCTTAAATTCCACATTTGACTGAATATTACTCAACCATAAGAAAATGAGATCTTGCCATTTGCAACAGCATGAATGGACCTAGCGGGTACAATGCTAAGTGAAATAAGTCAAAGAGAAAGACAAATACTATATGATTTCACTCATATGTGGAATTTAAGAAACAAATGAACAAGCAAAAAGAAACAAAACAACAGACTCAAATACAGAGAACAAACTGATGGTTGCACAAGGGGATGTGGGTGGGGCGATGGGTAAAATAAACGGGATTAAGAGTATACTTATTGTGATGAACACTGAGTAATGTATAGAATTGTTGAATCATGTTGTAGACCTGAACTATAACACTATATGCTAATTGTACTTCATTTAAAAAAATAAAAATTAGTTTTAGCCTCAAAGACTTATAACCAAAATTATTTCAATCCTATGAACTTTTGTTGAGAACTTTAAAAACATATCCTTAATATGTGCAAAATCACCGATTATTTTCTTCTGTAAGACATAATCATTTACTTATTTCTATTTATGTATTTTTTGTTTATTCATCATTCAGTAGATATTTATTGAGTGCACTGTTCTGGGTCCTGGGAGATGTAGCTATGAACAAGACCACATTCCAGCCCTCAGGGTATTTACATCCTACTTCGTGAGGTATACAGTAAGCAAATTTAGAATAGTTGAGAGTTCAAGACAAATCGCCTAAATCCAAACTTTCACTCCACCATTCACAATTTATGTGGCTTTGGGTAATTCATTTAGCTTTTGGGCTAATTATACTGCAGATAATAATCAGCATTAGCATTATATAGTAAATTATAAAGGATAAAGTTATGATTGAAGATTTGAAGATTAAATAAGTTAGTGCACATGAAGAACGTAGAAAACTATTTGGCACATAAAAATCCCTAAATAAATCTACGTTATTACTAATAAAATAAACATAATGTAGTGATTAGTATATTTACAGGAAAACATATTTTTCTATAGATCATTAAGACTATCACTGAATAAAAAAGGTTAGTCTCAGCATCTTTAAAATTATACTATAAATATAGTTTTATAACGATCACACTGAAGAACTCCATGGATCAAATACAAAAAACAAACAGGAAAATTCTAAAATCTTACCTACAGAGCGAATTGTGTCATTCATTCCCAGGAGGCTTCAACACTGAGAACGTCGGCTTGACAATCCCCAGTACAGTTTTATCTCTCACAATGCAAACCTGTTTTCAACTCAAAACTGGAAAACCCATATGGCTGTATGGAAAACCCAATTATTTAATCTAGCAATGCAAAGAGGCACCTGCTTCACAGCTAAAAAGAAATCAGGGTGAAACTTGGCTGTTTTCCTAAAACAGTTTACATTAAGAACACCCTTGGTATTTTCTATTTGTTCTCAGAATCTAGGATTGTGAAAAATCTTTGGAGTTATTTTTGGCAAGATCCCTGCTTGCCCTTAGCAGAAATAGGTGATATTCATAAATATAAAAATGGTTTTTGCAATTTGGGTTCACAAATGAAAGTTTTTGTGGGCACAGTAATCTGGGGGTAGTAATTCCTAGTGTGTCGATTTACAGATTTTTCAAGTTTTGTAAAATTAACACATGTGTGGCAGTGTTTCTTGCAATGCAAAGGATGAATGCAAAATTAAGCCACTTTAACTGTTCTATATGAAGTCTTTGAATTTAAAGCATTTCTCAAAAGGTGAAGGGGTAAATGGGATTACTCGGAGGGTTTCCTAAGTGTACAGCGATCTAATGTCCTGATCCAAAGGCTAGTTTTGTGGATATTTTCCTGTCTCCTGGAGTTAAGACAACCTAAGGCTTTTGTCAATAAAAACCTCTTTCTCAGGCTTCTGCACAAAGTTAGAACAAAGTCCTTCAAAGTCAGTATTTCAGAGTTGGCAGTGTTTCCACACTATAAAAACCAAGTTGTTTAAAAATAAATAAAATAGAAAATAAAAACCTAGTTTTTTTTTTTAAAGATTTTATTTATTTATTTGAGAGGGAGAGAATGAGAGATAGAGAGCACGAGAGAGGGAAGAGGGTCAGAGGGAGAAGCAGACTCCCCACTGAGCAGGGAGCCTGATGCGGGACTCGATCCCGGGACTCCAGGATCATGACCTTGAGCCGAAGGCAGTCGCTTAACCAACTGAGCCACCCAGGCGCCCATAGTTGTTTTGATTACATCTATTGAAATATATGAATTTCCCAATTCAACTTTTTTTACCAAGCTAAATTATGTAAGCTCTTTTGGGAGGAAGGGGTTGGAGAGGAAAGATGTGTAGTTTTCACTTATATTATCATGTCTTATAATAGTTATGTTTGTTTGGGACCTAAATTACTTTCCCATTTTATAAATTAAAACACAGAAAATTTATTGGGGCGCCTGGGTGGCTCACTCATTAAGCATCTGCCTTCAGCTCAGGTCATGATCCCAGGGTCCTGGGATCGAGCCCCATGTCAGGTTCCCTGCTTGGTGGGGAGCCTGCTTCTCCCTCTCCTGCTTACCCTGCTTGTGTTCTCTCTCGCTGTCTCTGTCAAACAAATAAGTAAAATCTTGAAAAAAAAACCCCAGAATATTTACTATATTTCTTTATATGACTTTAATGGATATGTAATTATTTCCAAAAATGGATGTCTATAAGCAACTATTTGTTACAGTTTTGCCCTTTTCCCCCAAAGTATATTTAAAAGAATACATAACATTATTATTATTTTTAAAGATTTATTTATTTGAAGAGAGAGACACAGCGAGAGAGGGAACACAAGCAGGGGGAGTGGGAGAGGGAGAAGCAGGCTTCCCACCGAGCAGGGAGCCCGATGTGGGGCTCGATCCCAGGACCCTGGGATCATGACCTGAACTGAAGGCAGACGCTTAACAACTGAGCCACCCAGGCGTCCCTAAATTGATTATTATTGTATTTTATTGTATACTGTATGTTTTGAAAATACATAAAAATTTTTTATTGTGTTAAATTATTTTAGTCTGTCAATTGTGTATAATTTCAGAAATTCATAATGGCTTTTCCCTGTCAAAATAAAGATGTATAAAACATCTAAAAATGCACAGAACAGAGAAAACAAACAGACCTCCTGTACACATACCACAACCATTTGATACATGGCTCAACTAGCTACATTTTCCTATTGCTTTTTGGAATTACTTATCTTGATACTTTGGAAGACCAGTTTCCAAAACGAGAATTCAGTCATGCCTTAGACTCACAAAGGTAATGGCAAAATACCATCACAAATACGCAGACATGTGTCTTGGCCCACTGAAAGCAGCTGGGCACCGTGCCTTTTTCAGGATACTGTATGCAGTCAGCTGTGATTGCTGAGTAGCTTAACCACATTCTTAACTACGGTTTCTTCACTTAAAAAATGGGGAAACAGGAAAACCAAGAATGGTTACACAACCTTAGAGTTTTGTTTGGTTATTTTAAAACAGAGGCCTCACAGTCATCTCATAATGAGGGAATTCTTCTAAAAGTCAGCAGAACTCAAAGGAAGGAGGCAGAAAATGAAATTTTGAACATGATGATATAGGTTTTCAAAACTCTTTCCAACACCAGGTCCTTCAGGAAAACTATAGAAAAGACAGTAAATGAGTTAACACAAATAGAGAACAGATAAAATTTCAGAGGAGAAGAAAAAAAAAAAAAAAAAGGAAGCCAAACAATCACAGAAGAAATTAACAGTAGCCAGGTTGAAAATGGTAGCCATCTTCCCTGATGTGGTGAATTCCCTTGTTATCCCTGCCAACAAAAAAGACTTAAAAATCACTTGAGCCCCATTAACAGTAGACACTATAAACTCACTTTGAATAAAAAGATTCAATGTACATTTGCCATTATTATCTTAAATTACCAAACCAGGATATAGTTTGATTACAGTGATCATAGTTCTATAAACCATTACATTAATAGTGATCCTGGGTGGCTCAGTCGTTAAGCATCTGCCTTCGGCTCAGGTCATGATCGTACCCAGGGTCCTGGGATCGAGTCCCGCATTGGGCTCCCTGCTCCGCGGGAAGCCTGCTTCTCCCTCTCCCACTCCCCCTGCTTGTGTTCCCTCTCTCGCTGTGTCTCTGTCAAATAAATAAATAAAATCTTTAAAAAAAAAAAAAGGAAATACACTTAAGGGAAGTCCATCTAGGTCTTGGCTAGCTGGCTAGTCTGTTATTAGGAGTTCAGACTCTAAATATTATCCTGATTTTTATTTTACATTTGATATTTCAAGACTTAAAATGTCTTCATCCTAATGAATACTATTTCTCTATTTTTATTTAACAAGTAAAATTTAAAATCTCCCATAAACTTGTAATGCTGAGTTCTTAAGAGGCTCCTTAGGATTATATTGCTATTTCCATCTTTATTTTTTTTTAATATTTTATTTTTTTGAGAGAGAGAGAGAGAGAGAGAGCACAAGAGGGGAGAGGGTCAGAGGGAGAAGCAGACTCCCTGCTGAGCAGGGAGCCCGATGCGGGACTCGATCCCAGGACCCTGAGATCATGACCTGAGCCCAAGGCAGTTGCTTAACCAACTGAGCCACCCAGGCGCCCCGCTATTTCCATCTTTAAACTTTCATGGTATTTTAAACAAATGTTAATACAAGAATCTGTGTCACTTTAGTCAACAAAAATTTAAGGCGTACATTTATGTCCTACTTTGCTAGATCCCAGCAATACAATCAGATTCTGACAGATTATTTTCACAATGCAAATTTGTCAAATTTATTTATTTCCATTTTTCCGATTTTGCAAATAAAGTTATCCTCACAGAAATCCCTTTTTCTGTAGATTTTAAACACATGTTCATATAGTCACCTAACCTTTCTTTGTACGGAAAATACCACTTTTTTTCTCTTGCCTTACCAGCAGTGATTTCCTGTACTGAATCTCCACCCATGAATTTCTCACCCTCCTTCAACCTGCCTTTAAAAAGAAATATGGTGGGGCGCCTGGGTGGCTCAGTCAGTTAAGTGTCTGCCTTGCCTCAGGTCATGGTTTCTGGGTCCTGGGATCGAGTCCTGCATCAGGCTTCCTGCTCACTGGGGAGTCTGCTTCTCCCTCTCCCTCTCTCTGTGCCCCTCTGCCCCCACCCCCACATTCATGCGGGCTCTCGCTCTCTCTCTTAAATAAATAAAATATTAAAAAAAAAAAAAAAAGGAACATGGTCATCTAGGGCTAAAGACCTAGAGAGGAAACAAGTAATAGCTAAAATAACAGCAATAGTTTCCAGATATTGTATTCTAACTAAGCACTAGGAACTTAATCCCACCCATTTTTTCAGTTACTCCATGAGATGTTATTTTCACACCACATGAGAAAATGAGGTTCAGAACAATTTCTATGTTTAAATTCATACAACTAGTTTCTACTCCTGAAATTAATATCACAGTATCCTTTAACTGGAATTTAAATAAGAACTTGAAATAAAAAAAATAAATCCATACAACTAGTAAGAGCTAGAACTGGGATTTGAATCCAGGTCTGTAGGATTCCCAAGTCTATGATTAGATGCTATATTAGATAAACATGAATGATCTCTCCTTTCCATTTGTATTCAGTAAAAGTGGCAGAAAGAACAAGAAATGGCTGAGTATTCTGTTCTTTGGATATGGGTGAAGGAAACTTTTTTTTTTTGGATCATCTTTTTTTTTTTTTTAAGATTTTATTTATTTGAGAGAGAGTACGAGAGAGCAGGGGTGGGGGGGGAGGAGCAAGGCAGAGGGAGAAGCAGGCTTCCCACAGAGCAGGGAGCCCAATGCGGGGGGCTCGATCCCAGGACCCTGGGATCGTGACCTGAGCCAAAGGCAGACGCTTAACGACTGAGCCACCCAGGCGCCCCTGGACCATCTACTCTTGGCCAGATAGTCTGTGTGGTGTCTTTCCCCCAAAACAGCTCTGTGACTGTGGATATGATCCCACCGCGACAGCTAGTGGAGCCAGGTGTCAAACCCAAGTCTGAATGACTCTAACCCTCTGACTCTCCTCCATCCTGCACTGCCTAGAGCAGTGGCACCGCGAGAGTGGGAAGCGGCTGTGCAACCTGCCCCTTAAGAGAAGATCACCTCAGTGCTTCCCACAGCAACAGCATTATTGCCCTGAATGTTTCCAACTGGCTAGTCTAACTGTGCAGTGTCTTGGAATGAGGTCATTTTTTCATAGAACTCTTATTAGTGACTTGAGTTGCAAGTTTTCAGGGCTTTGCTTTTCAACTGCTAACTATAATACGGGTAATGTGATTAAAACCTACTTGCAGAACCATGCTCATGGAAGAATTATCATTAAAATGTCCATACTATCCAAAGCAGACTACAGACTCAATGCAAAACCTACAAAAACACCACATTTTCACAGAAGTAGAACAAATAATCTTAAAATTGGTATGGAACCACAAAAGACCTTGAATAGACAAAGTAGTCTTGAGAGAGAGCCACACAGTGGAGGTATTACAATCCCAGATTTCAAGATACACGACAAAGCTGAAGTAACCAAAACAGTATGGTAGTGGCCCAAAAACAGACACAGAGATCAAAGGAACAGAATAGAGCCCAGAAATAAACCCATGATTATATGGTCAATTACTCTTCAACAAAGGAGGTAATAAAATCCAATGGGGAAAAGACAGTCTCTTCAACAAATCGTGTTGAGAAAATGGGACAGCTACATGTCAAAGAAAAAAACTGGACCACTTTCTTACACCATACACAAAAATAAACTCAAAATGGATTAAAGACCTAAATGTGAGACCTAAAACCGTGAAACTCCTAAAAGAAAACACAGGCAGGGGCGCCTGGGTGGCTCAGTTGGTTAAGCGACTGCCTTTGGCTCAGGTCATGATCCTGGAGTCCCGGGGTCGAGTCCCACATCGGGCTCCCTGCTCAGCAGGGAGTCTGCTTCTCCCTCTGTCCCTCTTCCCTCTCGTGCTTTCTATCTCTCATTCTCTCTCTCTCTCAAATAAATAAATAAAATCTTAAAAAAAAAAAAAAGAAAACACAGGCAGTAATCTCTTGGACATCAGCCTTAGCAACATATTTATGCATATGTCTCCGCAGGCAAAAGAAACAAAAGCAAAATTAAACCATTGGGACGACACCAAAATAAAAAGCTTTTGCACAGCAAATGAAACCATCAACAAAACAAAAAGGCTACCTAGCGAACGGGAGAAGATATTTGAATGAGAAGTATCTGATAAGGGGTTAATATCCAAATATATATGAAACACACAACACGAGAAAAACAAACAATCCAATTAAAAAATGGGCAGAAGTGAATATTTTTTCAAAGAAAACACACAGATGGCCAGCAGGCACATGAAAAGGTGCTCAACATCACTCATCATCAGGGAAATGCAAATCAAAACCACAACGAGATACCACCTCATACCTGGAAGTGTCTAGAATCAGAGACAAGAAACAAGTGTTGGCAAGGATGTAGAGAAAAGGCAACTGTTGGTGGGAATGTAAATTAATGCAGCCACTGGAGAAAACAGTATGCAATTTACTTAAAAAATTAAAAACAGAAATACCATATAATCCAGTAACACCACCACTACTGCGTATTTACCCACAGAAAACAAAAACACTAATTTGAAAACATATGTACCCATGTTTACTGCCGCATTATTTCTAATAGCCAAGTTATGAAAACAGCCCAAGTGTCCATCCACAGATGAATGGATAAAGAAGATGTGGTGTGTACACGTACGTACGTACACACACACACACACACACACACACACACACACACACACACAGTAATACTCAACCATGAAAAAAGAATGAGATCTTGCCATTTACAAGAACATGGATGGAGCTAGAGGGTACTGTGCTAAGTGAAATGAGTTAGAAAGACAAAGACCACATAATTTGACTTATTTGTAGCACCTAAAAAATAAATGAACAAACAACCAAAAAAATAATAATAATAAAGGCCCCAAACAGACTCCTTAATACAGGGAACTGATGGTTGCAAGAGGAGTGGTGATTGGGGGGATGGGCGAAATAGACAAAGGAGATTAAGAGGTACCAATGTTCAGTTACAGAATAAGTCACAGGAATGAAAAGTACAGCATAGAGAACACAGTCAATAATATCATGTGTGTGTGTGTGTGTTTTTTTTTTAAGATTTTATTTATTGATTCATGAGAGACAGAATGAGAGAGAGAGAGGCAGAGGGAGAAGCAGGCTCCCAAGGAGCAGGGAGCCCGATGCGGGGCTCGATCCCAGGACCCTGGGATCACGACCTGAGCCGAAGGCAGACGCCCAGCCATCTGAGCCACCCAGGCGCCCTGTGTG
This sequence comes from Callorhinus ursinus, assembly GCF_003265705.2. NCBI lineage: Eukaryota > Metazoa > Chordata > Mammalia > Carnivora > Otariidae > Callorhinus > Callorhinus ursinus. Next base: position 22,741,421 of record NW_027397101.1, read on the forward strand.
TTTTTTTTAAAGATTTATTTATTTGAGAGAGACAGAGAATGCACATAAGTGGGAGGGGCAGAGGAAGAGGGAGAGAGAAACCCAAGCAGACTCTGTGCTGGTAGTGGAGCCCGAGGCGGGGCTCAATCTCATGACCCTGAGATCACAACCTGAGCCAAAACCAAGAGTTGGCTGCTTAACTGGCAGCACCACCCAGGCACCCCCAATGATATTGTTAAAAACAAAACAAAACCTACCTGCAGAAACCTAGGAAAGAGATGGTTTGGTTCAATGCCAACATAGATATGCAGCAACTCCAGGAGGGAAATGGACTGGCAAAGGCGCATCACAAGACCAATAGCATAAAACGTGTCAACCATGGAACCTGCATCCAGGGAATTAAAAATAGATACAGTAAGTAAAAATTAGGTCACAACCCAAGTCTATGCAGCACTTTGAAATAAAAATTGTGATTATTTACTTTTTTCATTGTACATGTGAGAAATTTCCTAACAGCTACTAAATTATTAAGAATACTATGCAACCCGGCGCCTGGGTGGCTCAGTTGGCTGAGTGACTGCCTTCAGCTCAGGTCATGATCCTGGAGTCCCGGGATCGAGTCCCGCATCGGGCTCCCTGCTTGGCGGGGAGTCTGCTTCTCCCTCTGACCCTCCCACCTCTCATGCTAACAAATAAAATCTTAAAAAAAAAAAAAAAAGAATACTCTGCAACCAAAGAAAGCACTTCATATTGTAGTCTATCTTAATTGCTCCTCTTCTAAAAAAGTAAAAATTTGAAAAAGGCGGCCCATGGCCAAAGGTATAGTATTTACTCTCCATATATAATTCCCCATATATGTTATAAAGCAATTCCCGCACAAAAGTAACCCAGTAGAATCTAGACTCTATCAACTGTAAACAGGTTGGAGATAAGCTTATTAAAGAAGCTGGCGTGCTCACACCTTTTTGACAAGACAATGACAAAGATGAGAAAAATATGATTCTAGAGAAGCTTTATGGAAAGGACATTATAATGATGTCATGTTTAATAACATCTTATTTGTGTCTTACACATACTTGGTTAGTGCCTTCTAGACCTTGGTTAGAACCTGGGCCTTTGGTGGGAACTTCTGGAGATTGCATTGCAGAGAGCCCACACTGCATTTGGAAAAGAACTGAAATAGGAGAGAAACAACTATTCCTCTAAATAGGATAAATCTGTTGGTTTAAATTTTAAAATGAAATCCCACCATGTTAAGAAACATCTACGGAAGACTTGGCTGTCTTTCCTGCCCAGGGATCATCCACATGATGATAATTTATGGAGCACTAAGGGTTTCTCTTCTCAACAGCTCTAGCAGGTGAGCACTATTAGCATCATCCCCATTTCACAGAGGGTTCCCGAGGCGCTCTCATCCACTGCCCTGCACTTGCTACAACAGAGCATTACCAGTTACGTAGCTCTGTGATGGGGAAGGTAGCAGGCGTTACTCTTCAGGTGATGAGATTGCTACTAAGCTACTTAATTTATACATTGACTCAGGAATTGTACTGAACTCCCACTTAGTTGTTTTCAGTCTGCTTTCCATACGAATGGTTGTGTTGCTTTAATAAGAGGCTTCTCCAATTATAACAGTAGGATAATAATTAAGAAATAAACACACTGCTGACTAAAGCAATTTTTCCCACTGGAAAGGCCAGGCAGGATAAGAAAGAGTTCATTGCTTGTAACTCTTGGTGTGAATGACTTGTAATATGCCCACAAAGCCTCAGCTAACTTTCAAGGCCTAGAAGTGTCGGTTTTTTTCCTATAAACATGCAGGGAAGTTTTCTCATCACTCATGTTTTCCTCTGCTTGAAGACTCCCAACATTCATAGTTGAAATTCAAGCCTTAGATTGTATCTTTGGAGGTTGCTGAGTGCAAGAATTTAACTGCAGATTCGCAGTAATAAAAAGCAACCTGAAATAGTTATGGTACCTCGGAATTAGATTAATTTCCTTATGATACAGAAGTATCTGTTCTGAATTGATGAGCACAGCATGACTTTTCCCGGGAATATTCTGTGTGTTTGTTTCTAGCTGAAACTAGCAGTTGCTCAAACTCTCAAGTCATCCAACAGTTGTAAACTGTGATGACACCCATGTGGGGATAGAACATGAAAAGAATGTTATTTTGGGCGCCTGGGTGGCTCAGATGGTTAAGCGTCTGCCTTCGGCTCAGGTCATGATCCCGGGGTCCTGGGATTGAGTCCCGCATCGGGCTCCCTGCTCCTTGGGAGCCTGCTTCTCTCTCTCTCCTCCTCTGTCTCTCATGAATAAATAAATAAAATCTTTAAAAAAAAAAAAAAGAAAAGAATGTTATTTTGACAGTCACTTAGTGATTCATTTCTTAAAAACTGAAATGCTAGTTAAAATATTTACTTTTTAGAAAACTGGAGGAAACATGACTTTAACCATTAATACCAACTCCCATATAGATGGTGAGTCATCTCTAAGGTTTGTCATTTACTTAGGGACACATTACTTCTTAAGGGGACCAAAGAGAACCCTGGGGTCTATATAGTTTGTCTTTCACTTATTGGTAGTCTCCAGTTATCTTAAGCCTGGGGAATAAAAAAAAGCAAGGGACGAATTTGGTTAATTCCTGAGTTCTCTGCACAAAATGTTATACTGGAATTTACAGATTTCCTCAAAACCCACCAAGTCTGCGAAAGTCTGCTGCAGAACCAAAAAGGAAGAGGCAGAACCACCCCAATGCCACGTCTGTGTTTTCAGGGCAAACTGCCTAGTCAGAGGGAAGTCAAGTCCCTGTCCTTCATCTCACCTGGCCCCTTCTCCAAAAAGGTTTTGGTTTTTGCAATGAGCAAAAAGTAAGGTTACTGAAAAATATGGCTACTAAATTTTAGAGCAGTGAAGGATATTAGGTGATGTTCACAGAAGTTGAAAAACTAACATAAGCAGGACTAGGTGAAAACAAGAACTGAAAGTTAAAAATCCAAAAACGGTTTTTGAAGTTTTACCTTCTCCAAATGAAAAGAACCGCACTGTCATATTGGTAAATATCCATGAGTGGCCACAGAACTGGATTAAGTAATAGATGAAAAGATAGGTGTTCTTTCTATACCTATAAATACAGGAAAATACCATGAAGTACTTCCTTCATAATAATCTTTTTTGGCATTACACACACATCTTTTAACTAACTTATTGGCCCACCTGAGCAAGAGAAAACCATTCCACATCAGAGTCTTTTATTTGGTTACCTCTGTAATGCAGATCAGATTTTTGAAAGGGCCCACAGCACACACTATCTGCTAAAAGGAGTATCCTGAGTTTGCTTAAAGCCAAATATGGCTCGATTTTAAAATTCACTTTCAGCTGAGGAAGTTCTAACCTTGTTCTCATGAAGGGCTAAAGAATTGCAAAGATGGCTTTGAATATTAAAAAAAAAAAACAAACGATGGTGAGGGCTTGACGTGCTCAATGTGTTCCTGCAACTCAGCCTACTAGGTGCAAACGCTGAGAATGACTGCTTTATAGTTACAAGACGGGAGAAGTGGTGGTATTTCCCAATGGTGGATGATTCAGTAGTTGGCCACACCTGCCTTGTGAATGCAGTCTGTGACAGGGGTTAGTACCTCGCCACTGCCTATTACATTCGCAAGGGCAGACCGTTTCCGTCACCAGACACACATAGAAAGCAGTTTAGTGGCTCAGGCCAGAAAAGGGAAGTCAAGCTGGGTTTAAAACTGGGTTGCGGGGTGGATGACTAAGGGATGATTGACAGATACACAGTTGGAGGTAGTTAGGAAAAGCATTGTTTGAAGTGTGCCCTGGGGGGTTCAGAAGGGTGGTTGGGAGGGGCCCTGCCAGTACAGACCAGGATTTCTCCTAGTCGGAGTTGTGAAACCTCTGAGAAGGCAAATAAGCGGGAAGCAGATACAGTATAGCTAGCTTGATGACAGGCACCCTACACATGATGCGAACTACTAAGAGGAGTGGGCGGAAGGAGGCCTTCCTTAAACCTGCATCAGAATCACCCGGCGTGTTGGTTAAACATACACATCTCCAGGTCCACTGAACTGGGCTCTGGTGTCCACACCCCGATACCACTGAACTGGGCTCTGGAATCTACACATGCGACAGTGTTTCTGCAGCTGGTAGATCTAAAACCCACCGGGCGACACCGGGTCCGAGAAAGTGGAGGAAAGGACTCGTGGTGGGCAGAAGGGGAAGGAAAAGAGGACTGGTAGAGCGTGCACAAAACGAAGGGGTGGCAGCGGAGCCTGTCCTTCCCATTTCCTCGTCTGGAGATGGGGGTAATAACAGAGCCTTCCTCCTAGGATTGGCGAGAGAACCGAAAACTAGCTAATGCCTGTCGAAAGTTCAAGGGTGCGCGGGGTGCAGGGTTGCGCAGCGCCGCGCCGCCGGGAGCCCGCCCAGCTGGCTGCGGGCGTGAGGGGGGGGGGCCCCCCCCCCGGAGCCCCACCCCCCGCACCCCTCGCCTCCCGCCACGGGCCGGGCGCCCTACCTGGGGTGCAGCCAGGCGGGCAGCGCCATGGCTTTCGTGGGCCGCCGCCGCCGGGCCCTCCAGCGCCGTCAGGGAAGGAGCGCCCGCCGGGGAGCGCGGGCCCGCGGCCAAGCCCCGGCCCGGAAAGGCGGGGCCTCTCCCCACCCAGCAATTTACAAAAAAAAACCCAACTAAGGTCGAGCTTTGGGAAGGAGACGAAAGCCAAGTTCCTGAAGTTCCAGCCGCGGCGAGAGTGCGCCGCACCACGAATGCCGGACCCGGCGCGGCACGTGCGCGAGGCTGGGCTGGGCAGCGCGCCCGCGGGTTCACGAAGCCCCTGCCAGGGCTTCCTCATCTTTGCACTGACACTCCGTTGCAGCCGCGTGGAAATTAATGGACCCTCCTCCTTAACCTCCAAAAGCTGGCTTGCAGTCACGCCCTCCCTAAGGATGCTTGGGCTCCAAGTGGGCGCCTGCCTCTCTTATTACCCTCACGTGTGAGAGGCGGTCACAGCAAGGAAGTGTGTCGGCACACCTTCCCTAACCCCTTCTTTTCAGCTATGGGTCCTGATCCCTCCAGGATCAGGCACCCTTGCCCTCTAACCCTCGCCTGGGTCTTCACACGTGCTTCCAAAACCTTTTACTCACGTTGTGTTTTTCTTCCTATCCTATGGCCACCCCCTCAGAAAACCTCCTGATCACTGAGGCCTAGGGCATTATTGTCTCCTTCATGCTGAGAGGACGCACCTCCTACTTTGCTTATTACATCCAGACCACCTTCCAGCTTCTCCGCCCTCTAAGGGAAACATCCCCAAATAAATCCAAAACGAACAGAAAGCCAAGAAAGCACCTGCAAGTAGGCGGGTCGACCACACCTGATTATTGGAGCTGGAAGGTAGTATTGCCCGTTTTACCTAGAGGGAAGTTGTGACATTTGAAGAAATGTTAAGTCACTTGCCACAGTTCGTGCGACTGATGAAGGGCAGTATTAGAACTCCACGGCTGCCGTGTTTTCATTAGGCCATAGGATCCTCCCTAGCAGTCCAGTACCACCTCCCACCGCAGGGCCCACCCCTCAGGTCTACATTTCTCAGTGTTTTCACCCACTCCTAACCCCCGCCAGAGCTTCATCCCTCCCCTGCATGCACCAGCCCCTCTCAGAATCACTCCATGCGTCATTACCAGTGCCTCTTCTCGCACCCTCAACCTCTCCTTTCCACGGGCCTGCATCACAGTGCGGGAACATGTTCAAATCTCTCCTACCCTAGAATTAAACATTTTATTCTTTCCGCTTCTCTTGGTGATCTCGCTCTCTCCCTCTTTTTCTCCTAACTGCCTGTCTGATGCTTCTTTTATTTCTTGTCATCTTCCTGTTTCATCACACCCTACACTTTGACTGTCCTTCTCAACACCTCCCTGAAACTGCTCTCTCAGGGAGCTGCCTTAATTTCCTGAGTCCTCAACCTACACTCACGGTGTAGACAACTCTACAGTCCTTGCTCTCTGCGGGCATTTGCTCTAGCAGGGAAACGGATACACAAGCAAACACTGGTGGCTAACCTGTCACCAATGCTCAGGCCGAGTCACGAAAGGAAGACGGCCCTGGATGGCCTGGAGTGGGGCAGGAAGACTGCCCAGGGGAAGTGACCCTTTATCACCAAACACAGCCCCTGCGACTCCATCCCCCGCCCCGCCCCCATCAGCCGCTGCATTTACCACACTTCACATTTCCTCCCCCTCCCTCTGCAGCTCCGCCGGCTCTACTTCTCTCGCCTCCTGTCCTCCCTCTTCCTCTCTTCCCGATGGGCCCCCTTCTCCCGCTCTATTTCCTCAATCTCATCTGCCCCTGCTCATCTCGTCCCTCTGCCACCATGTTATCCCTCCATACAGGCACCCACCACACACAGCTTTATCTTCACGCAAACAACAGCCGACTGTATTATCTCCAGCCCTTATTTATTAATTTTTTTTTTTAAATGAATACCAGCTCTGGCCCTTCGACAGCTTCTGGGTATCTCTGCATGAAAAGGCTACTGTAACTTCCAGCTGAGCCCGTGTGGCGGCATACTGTCTTTCTTCTGAAATCCCGGTCTTCCTTCCCACAGGGAGGCCACCATTTTCCTAGGCATTCAGGCTTAAAATTTGGGAGTCATCCTTAAGTCTCCCCATCCAATCAAATTCTGTTGATCCCAACCTTTCCAGATCCCTAACTGATCACTAGCATGCCACTCTGTTATGACCCAGAACCTGAGTAAAAAGGACACAAAAAGAGCTCCCTTTTACTTGCCAGATAAAGAACAAACTACAAGCAAAAAGCTTTTTCAAATCAAGCAGTCAGGGTATTCTACTTGTTTTCCAAGGAATAAGTGCAGAAGAGAGTGGAGTAGGCAGGCAGGCATTTGGGGTGAGATGCAAAATTCCCCCTTTCCTTTAGCAGAGCCCAGGGCAGGTCCTCTTCAGGTTCTGCCAGCATTACCCAAACAGCCTCCACCAGCCTTCCTGCCTCCTCCCTCTACCCACACTGCCATACATTAGAGGAAGACTACTGGAAGAATTCTTAAAACACAGTCCTGCTCCAGCTATTTCACTGGTCAAAATCCCCCGCCGGTTCCTTGTTGCCTGCTACAGCTACCTTGTTAGAGTAGGCAGTTAGTTAGGTTTTAACAGGTTGCCTGGAGGCCAGCCAAGGGGAAGTCGAGGCCCTTTATCAGGAAAGTTAGCAACCTGTCCTGGCAGCATTTCACAAACAAAGCCACAAGAAGCCACATCCAACCAGACAGGCCCAAGACAAAGAGGGCCTGAGACCCTGACCACGTAAGGGAGAAAAGGCACGAAATCCTGCTCCCAAAGAAATCCCCTCCCCAAATGAGAAATATTCCACCCCTTTAGTTAGCAACTGTCAATACAAAGAGAGAGACCCGAAACCCAGGGCACAGCTCTCCCTTAGCTGGCCCACTCTCACATCTCATCTCAATCTCAAGAGTGTACTCATCTCTAAGAAACTCGTCACTTGCACTGCTCAACCACCGTCTCGTCCGTCCTTGAATTCCTGTGATGAGACCAAGAGCCTCAGGTGATGTCCGGGGGACAGGCTGGGCGAAAGCCACAGGGCCCAGAGGTCTCCCCAGTTCACCTGGCAACAGCTCACCTTGTCTCCACGTCTGTCACAGGTGCCGACACCTCGAACCATCCTACCCCCCCACCAATCAGAGCAACACTTACTGTCCCCTGGCCACAGCAGGTATTCTGGTCATCATGCCTCTGTGAAACTTTTCTCCTCTATTCTGAATTTCTCTTCTGCCTCTTCCCCTCTCACAGCCCAGTATTTACTTGTCAAAGTTCTATTCATCCTTCCCAGGGCTTCCCCAGGGAGCCACACAGGACTAATAGAGGTCTATGACGGTACCTGTTTTAGGTTTGGTACCTGCTTACTCCACTAGATTACGGATTCCCAGAGGGCGATCTCTTACTAACAGTAAGAATTGGACAAGTTTTCACTTCTCTAAATAAAGTTTCTTTTCCCCAACTACACAACTGTTGGGATTAAATAGGCAAATGTACAAAACATGTAAAATGTATGGTATGATTTTCCTCTCTCAAAATTATAACCCAAATAAAACAAACTTTCAGCAATACTTGCATTTTTGAAATACGTACAGTGGACTCTCAATTATCTACTTGTATGGATATCAGAGGCCAAGATAGTTCAAATGACTCAAAATAAATATATTGTCTTTTGAAGCAATTTTAACATTATTTGAACACGTCAGTTTTGTTTTTCTTGAGCAAATGTGTTTTCATCCCTATGAACACTAGGAGACTAAAGCCTCGAAATATATTTCGTAGCCATAACAGAAGGACTCGAGATTTTTTTTAAACCATGCACAAAAAGTGATAAAGGATACTATTTCACAATGATCTTTAGAGAAATTAAGTCCAGGCTGAATATCCTGATTTTGGACACTTAACCATCCATCCATTGTATTTGTGGTTTTTTTCCCCTCCCATTCCCTGGTGAGCTCATTTTTAAACGCCCATACTCCCTGCAATATTCACTGAGAGCAGAGATTCTGGGAAAGTGGCCCACTGCCCACTTTTGCTTCCATTAGCCACAAATGGCTCCATAAGGAACCAGTTATACTCTGATAACTTTCAATTCTCGATTTTTTTTTTATTTTAACCACCTAGAATTTTCAAGGATCACAACCTCTTTTTCCCCACTCCAGTCCCATAGCACAGATTTGAAATTTCACAGGCTGCTGGACCCAAATAAAACCCTCGAGATTATGTGGTCCAGTCTCTTTATTTCACAGGCACCAAAAAGCTAGTGAAAGCTGGGTTGAGAGCGCATTCCACCCCAGTGTGCAAAAATTTCAGCCATATTTGCCCCATTCCTTAATCTTACTCAGGCATTAGTCATGCTCCTCTCTTGTAATCTTTGCTTGTACATACTCTCAGCTTCTATTATCACTCTTTTTCAGCTGTTCCAAAGCATTGCTTGCACTTCTCTACTAGAACTTTAACCATCCTTCCTTTAAATAGCTTTGACCCTACTACTCCGTCCAAATGATCAAACCCTGGGGCACCTGGGTGGCTCAGTCGGTTAAGTGACTCTTGATTTTGGCTCAGATCACGATCTCAGGTTCATGAGATCGAGCCCCTGTCAGAAGGCTGCTTAAGACTCTCTCTCTCCCTCTCCCTACCTTCTCACACTCTCAAAAAAAAAAAAAAAAAAAAAAAAAAAAAAAAGATCAAACCCTGGACTGGGACACTTGCCTTGTTGTATCATCATTCCTCGATCTATCCCTGTCCTATTCCAAGATGAATAGGTTCAAGTGTGTAACTGGCTCATTTGATTACACAGGAGCCATTTTTAGATGGTTTTTTTTATGCCATGGACCCTCTCCTCCTCCACATATCTCACTGAATCCTCAGAGCAATCCTGTGAGATGGTAACTATTCTTACTCAATTTTATTTATCTTTTTTTTAAGCTTTTATTTATTTGAAAGAGAGAGAGAGAGAGAGAGAGAGAGAGAGAAACATCATGAGAGGGGAGAGGGTCAGAGGGAGAAGCAGGCTCCCTACTGAGCCGGGAGCCTGACGTGGGACTCGATCCCAGGACTCTGGGATCATGACCTGAGCCGAAGGCAGTCACCCAACCAACTGAGCCACCCAGGTGCCCCTATTCTTGCCGAATTTTAAAGATGAGGAAAAAAGGTCAGAGCAGTTAAATTATCTTGTCTAAGATCAAGACAAATAGCAAATGTTGGAACTGAGATTAGAACTTTAGTCTGTCTCCAGATATTGAATTCTTAACCACTGTGCTATATTAACTTGTTTCACGCAATTGTTCAGTATTTGTTCACAAATACTGTTATATAGAACAGAGTCAAAACGTAAGTCTGTGTAAAACCTAAAACAAACAACCCAATAAAAAACAGTCAAAAGCTGTAAGCACACACTTCACCAAAGGAGATACCCAGATGGCCAGAACAATGGAAAGATGCTCAACATCATTAGTCATTAGGGAAATGCACTATGAGAATGGATAAAATGAAAAAAGACCATATCAAGTGTTGTGAAGATGGGGTACAACTGGAACTCTCACACAGCTTTGTTTGTAATAACCAAAAACTGGAAACAACCCAAAAGGCCATCAAGAGACGAATGGATAAACAAAGTGTGGCAAATCCATACAACAGAATACCATTCAGCAATAAAAAAATGGACTACTGATACAAGCAACAACATGGACGAAGCAAATTATGTTGAGTCTAAGAAACCAGATAAAAACGAGTACATACCGTATGATTCCATTTACATGGAATTCTAGAAAATGGAAACTTACCTATGGTGACAGAAAGCAGATCCGTGGGGAGGGCGTGGCAGAAGGGAGGGATTGTCAAGGGACATGAATGATGGCTATGTTCACTGACTTGATGGTGGTGATTATTCCACAGGTGTATACTTAAAACTTACTAATTTAAATTTATGCCGCTTATTGTATGTCAATTACACTTCAATAAAGCCAAGATTTAACACGCTAATTTATAAAGAGAAATCTACTCTCGGTCACTGACTTATTCCTGTTTGTGAGCCTATACTCCATTGATTATAAGGAAAAACAATACAAAAATAAAACTGGCCATTTAAAAGGAATTCAAAATCCTCCTTTCAGTCTCTGAGTTACTGTCCTTCTCCCCCAAGGCACCCTGGTGAATGGGGACGTTCACACAATCCCTCGGGGGTGAAGACTGGTCTCACCTGTACACACGCAAGTCCTCGGGCTGTCGTTTAGTACCGCATAGGCCCCGTGGAGCTGTGTCCTCACTGAATCTATTGATGGCAAAATGATCCCACCTGCTACCGCTTACAGACCATGCCCTCACCCCGATGCCTCCTGTCTTTTGTCTTTGTCTTGACAGCCTCCTTTTCTATCTTCAAGGCCTCTGCTGTTCCTCTCATTCGCTCATCCTCCTGTGGGGTGTTAACCTTAAAAAAAATAACACTGCGGGCGCCTGGGTGGCTCAGTTGGTTGGGCGACTGTCTTCGGCTCAGGTCATGATCCTGAAGTCCCGGGATCGAGTCCCACATCGGGCTCCCTGCTCAGCAGGGAGTCTGCTTCTCCCTCTGACCCTCTTCCCTCTCGTGCTCTCTGGCTCTCATTCTCTCTCTCAAATAAATAAATAAAATCTTAAAAAAAAAAAAAACACTGCCAGTTATTTTACCAGCAAAAACGGGTTTATTTGGGAATAGCAAAGAATTATAATCCAGGAAAAGCAAGCTAAGGTGAAACCATAGGCAAGTCTGCCGAAGGAGGGGAATGCTCTTTTATAAAGGAAGCGGGGAGTCGGGAAGGCTGTCATAAACAAAAAGTCCAGTGGAGTAAACTGGGAGTCTGGAGTGGCTTCTCACTGGCTGGGCAGTTGTCAGGGAGGAGGAGAGCCTTTCTTTCTCCTGCTGGGATAGTGAAGTCCTATCCATATGCAAGGTCTGTGTCTTCCTGTTGGGTTTGCTACTGACAAGGAGTGGTAGTGAGTGGTAGGGCATGAGAGCTTCCCCTGCTGGCCTCCAAACTCCATTCTAAATGAGATTTCCTTTTATTAATTTTCACATTCCCCACTTCTGATCAAGATCTTTCTCTGGAAGCATTGCTGATTGAGAGTCACGTTTTCCGTACTTAGTGGTTTTGTCCCTCAGTGCCGGGAGGGACCTGTCCTGGGTGTCATGTCCTACATTAGAGGGAAAGGGCATAGCAGTTAGAAACCACTTAAGGCCACATCTGGGTTAACAAGGAAGGTTAGGAGGGAGAAACTCTTCTCCAGGTCATAATAGTTGGAGATCATCTCAAAGCACTGAGCCAGCATCACCTTATTGGGTACATAATTTTTAACAAGTTTTATAGGCAACAAAATACAAAACTTAAACTAATTATACAAAACAGAAATGACAGCAATTCCAAATTGTATCATGGTTCTAAACCAGGCCTCTAGGTCTGCAAGTAGCCAATTGAAATATTTATTGGCATTTATTCTGACTTAAGAGGAGAGAGCTTTTCCCTGTTGAAGGCAAACCCGGAGTCACGTGTGCCTTCTGGAAGTCTCCAGTTAAAGTGACCACGAAAGCAAAATAATGAATACTGCAAGAGGACACCGAAAGAATTAAGCAAGTGCATTTGGGAAGACAAAGTGCAAATATAAACATGAAACGATACCTGACGAACTTTTTGCAAAAAGCAAAACTTCAAACACATTTTAATACAGTATTGTTATCTCAAAAGAGCTATTTGCAATGAAATGTGTTATTGATAATACAGCCTATAAGTTTGTAAATTCAGAGAACATCAATCTGGGTAAGAATCCAAAGCCAGTTAACAGTTGGGATTAAAGAAGACTTTTGTGACTTCTGAACCTTCTAACCCTTCAGAAAAAGCAAATAATTGTCTTGGGACCATGATGAGGCTGCTTCCAAAAGGTATAAACAAAAGAAGAGGTTCCTTCCTCTCACAAGGGCTTGGGAAATGGAGATAGGGACATTGTCTTTCCACAAAAGAGAAAAAGCAACAGTGAGAAAAAGGTGTACAGGCCTGGCCCAGGCATCCTGGGAAAGTGTCTCAGCAGATGTCATCTGCTTCAGTTCTAGGAAATCTTTACCTTCAGGTCTAGCCGGGGTTCGGTGCTTTCTTTGTTTTTGTTTTTTTTTTTTTTAAGATTTTATTTATTTATTTGACAGAGACAGCGAGAGACGGAACACAAGCAGGGGGAGTGGGAGAGGGAGAAGCAGGCTTCCCGCCGAGCAGGGAGCCCAATGCGGGGCTCGATCCCAGGACCCTGGGACCATGACCTGAGCCAAAGCCCGACACTTAACGACTTGAGCCACCCAGGCGCCCCGTGCTTTCTTTAGATGTGTCACATGAATCTAACAGTCTATTCCCTGGAGTTTGGTGGCACAGGGGTTGGTTAGCAGTTCCTGGTAAGAGCCTTTCCAGTGAGGTAGAAGACTCTCTCTGGAAGGGTCTTTCTCGACAGAGGAAGTCTCTAGGTTGCGAGATGTGATCCTTAAGGTCATAGTCTCCCAGTAGACTGGCTCTGCCAAAGCATGGTTATTTTTAAGAGAAACAATTAGGCCTTTACGGCATTAAATTATATTTCCCTTTATCAACTATGGGCTGAAGGAGGCAGGGGCCAAGTGTGCTGGACATCCTGTGACTATCTCAAAGGCTGAGAGTCTATGAGTTCCCAAGGGATAGATCTGTGATTTAGAAGATCAAGGGCAATGCTTTAAGCCAAGGTAGCTGGAGGGTCTCTACACATTTTGCCGAGTCTCAATAGTGCCCTTAGTAAATGTGACTAACCCTGAGGACTGAGGATGGTATGCACAATGAAAGCATTATAAAACTGGCCAGGTAGCACAGACTTCTCAAACCACCTGCCTAGTAAAATGGGTTCCCCAGGTAGAGATAATCTTTTCTAACAGAAGCAGCATTGGCTTGTCTACAAGAGAAAGTTTGGGTCCAGGGGCGCCTGGGTGGCTCAGTCGATTAAGCATCTGCCTTCCACTCAGGTCATGATCCCAGGGTCCTGGGATCGAGCCCCACGTCCGGCTCCCTGCTCAGCAGAGAGCCTGCTTCTCCCTCTCTCTGCCGCTCTGCCTACTTGTGCTCTATCTCTCTGTCAAATAAATAAAATCTTAAAAAAAAAGAAAGTTTGGGTCCAGTGAGAAAACATAAACCAAGACTAAACCATTTATCCACGAGAGGGAGTTGTATGATCCATTTGTGTGAACAGGTTTCCCTGGGATGTACTTTGGACAGGTGGACAAGTGAGGCAGGCAATTTTTGCAGCCTCATTAACTTTTCACCACCATATTGGTTCATGAACGCCATGATTTTGTCAATAGTTCGATAGTTTAATGCAGATACAGTGGTAAATATTGGGAATTTTAGAATTACTGGCAAGGACATATTGTTATTTGGCCCAAACCAGAGTTCTTTTTACTGAGCCAACAATTATTAGATTTCCATACTGTTCTTCCCTCTCTGGGGCCAATTCCTGGGTGTCTCTTGTCAATTTTTCCCAATGATCATTTGGGAGCACATCCCTTTGGACCATGACAGAAATTTGGCTATTGGTTTCCTTGAGAGCAGCATTTTTGGCAGAAAGACTGATGAGGTGGATTACTCTGGGGTCCAGGGAGTTGAATCTGGAATGCTCTTAAGGAACCTTAAGAGCCAAAGCAGTGGAAAAAAGCCTTGCATCTAATAAATTTTGGGCACAGGAGCCATTTTAAATTTTATTTCCACTGGAGGGAAGGACATCTCATTGTTTCCATAATATTCCAAAGTCATGAGCTACCCCACGGCTATCGGTATAAATGTCTGTGGTTTTACCCTTGGCTAAGGTACAAGTCAAGGAATGGTGTAGAATTCGGTCTCTTTGACTGAAGTGGCCAAACATAAAGGTGCTATTTCAATGACCTCAAAAGGAGTTTCAATAGCATACCCAGCAAGATATTTTCCATTTTTATCCTTTAAATAAGAACCACCAGTAAACCATGAAAAATCTGCATATGCTTAAGGAAGTTTCCTGTAAATTGTCATGGGGACTCAAAAGGTAACCTGTCAGCATTAAGCAGTCATGAGGGGTTTCATCTGGATCCAAATATAGTCCTTGATTTGAGATCAGATGCCCCAAGTATTAAACCAGAGTTTGAGGAAACTGTAATTTTCTTTGGAAAGTTGATGTCCCTTTAAAACCAAAAGTTTTAAGAGGTGGATGCTATCTATCTTCCTGGGAAGAGGCTGGAGAAGGGGGGTGGGCAGGGAAGCAAATCATCTGTGTACTGTTAACTCGTAGAGCCTGCAGAAAACCATCTATCACCTAAGTCAGCTTTTAAGGTTTGTGAAAATAAGGGCTCTCTGTGAAACCCTGGGACATACTATCCAGGTGTATTTCCCTTCCTCCCAAATGAAAGCAAAACGATATTGACTATCCTGATCAACTGGAATACTAAAAAAAAGGCACCGCATAGGTCAACTACAGTGAAACATTTACTTTCAATGCAAATGGATATCCACAGGGTATGGGGGTTGGGAACAATAGGGTGCCGAGAGATAACAATGCGACTACTCAGAGGTGCTAGACTAAAACCTCCATGTTTGGCCACTGAGTTTTCTCCTAGTTAACACAGGGACTAGTGAAGGAGATAATGAGGCCCTAACACTCGGAATCTTCAATTACAGGCTTGATGCCTTGAAGGGCTTTTTGACTAGCAGGGTATTAATTATGGGAAGAGGTTTTGAGGGATCTATTTGAATCTTGATGATAAGTGCACTGGGGATCTGCCAACGTCAGGTGAGGATTTTGCCCATAAAGAGGATGGTACCTGATCCAATAAAAATTAATAAAAGATGTTAAAGTGTTATTTAATTCTCCCGGTTGGCTATTTTGATTACTACTGTCAAAAGCTGGAATTATTTCCCCCTTTTGGGAGAAAGAAATTGAGGCATGATAGTTTTCTAAGAAATCTCAGCCCAATAAATGAATAGGGTCAGAGGAATAAGGAGAAAAGAGCGTGTCTCTCTGAAAGGACCTAGACAAATGGCAGTAGGTTCAGAGACAGGAACCCGTGGAGGTTGATTAAGAGGCCCCCACCATCCGAACTGTTTTGGTACTTGGAGCAGAGGCTGCTATACAGCAACGGGGTTCGGCACCGAGAGTGTAGCTCTGCTGTCAATATGGACAGAGAGGGATTGATTCCGAATCGGAAGAGCGGTTTCTCCGAGCAGAATAAGAGGAGTGATTAGAAAGAGCACCCGTAGTTCCTCGGAGCCTCGTTACTGGGAAATAGGACGACACTGTGGAAACACTGACTAGAGGGCTGAAGGTGCCGGGAGCACTTAAATTTGTTAACAATCTGGTTTTTTTTTTTTCAATACCCCGATCTTTGCATTCACAGCAGAAACAAAGAGATTTTGGTTTTGTTTAGGGGCCTTCATTTGCTGGGGCTGAAAACTGAGAATTTTAGCGGGTTGTTTTGGTTTTGTTTTTTTTTTTTTTAGAGAGGGTAGGGGCAGAGGGAGAGAGGATCTTAAGCAGGTTCCAAGCCCAGCATGGAGCTGGACATGGGGCTCGATCTCACAACCCCGAGATCGTGACCTGAGCCGAAATCAAGAGTCAATTCTTAACCAACTGAGCCACCCAGGTCCCTAGCTGTCTCTCTTTTAGGTGACTCATCTAGGATGCAAGGGAGCTGGTTTGCCAAATTAACTAAATCTGGAGTGGCAGTCTCCCATTCCAACCTGGTCCTAGCTAAAAGAGGAACATTCCAGTTCAACCTGTTAATAAACAGAGTTTAATGCTACCTGGGTGGACTCAACGTCTAAAGGTCAGAAGATTCTTAAAAGACAATTGTTTGCCTCAGTGAATTTAGAAACAGTATTTTGCAGAAGCAACTCAGAATCCTCGAAACATCTGGAAGCCTCAAGGTACCATTTGAAATAGGCATCCCATTTGGGTTTTGGGTTGTTTGTTCTGGAGCCATGGCTTTCTAATTTAATCTTGAGTAAAACAAGTTTGGGGAGATCAAAATTCCCCTTAATGGCCATTGAAGCTCTAAATTACTTTTGGTTAAATCAGTCCACTTGGTTATAAATATGCACATTGAAGAGCCAGTTTTTAAACATATAACTGGCCAGAGTCCCAGCTGGCGGCGGGGGGGTGGGGGGGGGGGCACTCTCAAAGTATTTTGATGACTGGAATCCCGTTTCTTAGAGGTTTTTCTATACAGCAAAGAGAAAAGTTCCTAAACGGGGGAGTTGCAGCAGGAACAGCCTGGTTCCAGAAGGAATCAGACCAAAGGCCAACCCAGTTCCTATAGGAACAATCTGGTTCCAAACAGAAGTGGGACCAAAGGCCAGCAGTTGCGACAGGAATGGTCCGGTTCCGAAAAGGAGTCAGACTGAAGGCCAAACGAGTATCCTCAGAGAAAGAAAACCCAAGGCCTTAAAACACGTCCCAAATAAGGTCTGGAGGGCGAGCCGCCCAAAATCCAGGAGAAAACTTACCCTCAGACGCCAGGCTGGGAGAGAAAGCGGTGAGCCCAAAGGGCTCTGCGGGTACCCGCACCCGTTTGCTCACCAGCAACTCCGGGGTTGTTGGGGTTCTTCTCCGGACCCCACTCTGATTACTGAGTAATATGAACCTTAGAAAATAAAATCGCCAGTTATTTTACCCGCAAAAGTGAGTTTTTAGGGGGAGTGGCAGAGAACTGAGAGCCAAGAAAAACAAGCTACAGCAAAACCATAGGGAAGTGCCCCGAACAAATGAAAGAAAGGTTCTTTTATAGAGGAAAGGGGACATTGGGAAGGCTGCTATAAACAAAAAGCCCATTGGAGTAAACTGGGAGTTCGAAGTGTAGTGGCTATTCATTGGCTGAGTTGTGACTGTCTCTCACTGGCTGGGCCGTTGCCAGGGAGAAGGGACAGCCCTTCCTCCACCTGCTGGGAGAGTAAAGCAATAACCACCAGCAAGATAAGTTTCTTCCTTCGGGTTTGCGAGTGGTAGGGCATGAGAGCTCCCCTGCAAGCCTCCCAACTCCATTCTAACTGCGATTTCCTTTTATTAATTTTCACAGGAGTCATGTGTAAACTTCTGGAGTAAGCTGTGAGGAATCAGTTACGTTATTTCAGGCTATCTCTGCAAACGTCTCCCTGTCTTTCCCATATCGTGCTGGACATGGCACAGTGCTGAATGTGATGCTACTTTCAGAGCCCACAGGTTTGCCAGCATCTGGCTGAGAAATTAGGATACGAAGCCTATGGCTCTGATTCTTCCCTGTCGCTCAGGATGTTTCTACAACCATCTTTGTCGCAGGGCTGGGACTAGATGAGCCTAGCAAGCCCTTAGGGTGCAGAATTTAAGCCGGTTCACCCTCTCAGCATTTCCCGCCAGAAAAGGAGCACCTCCTTAAATTTTGCAACTCAGACACCTCTTGTCCCTCCCAAGTCCCTGCCCTGCTTGGTGGTTTGGTTTCTGCCTGGGCCACTAGGTGGGTGAGGGGAGAGAGAAATGGACTTTTGCTATAGATATTTTCATATAGCTTGGTTTTTAAAGAATCTCTAATTCCTCCCATCCTAGAAATCTCCCCACTAATTCCCTAGGCAGGTGTGTCTTCATTTACTGTCATACACTAAGTTTTTCCCCCCTCTGTGGCTTACTGTAAAACTCAATCTGCACCTCTCCAAGTTTTGCTATCATGAAAGGAGTCTTTGGGGAATTTAGAAATTCTTTTTCCTCCTGGCAAAGCGTGACTCTCAAAACCATTGCCTCACTAGGAACGGGAAAGGCCACTTTGATAGATAAAAGCTGAGACTTGTTCTATCCCTTGGCAGTCTTACTACAACCAGCCCAAATCTCCTGAGGCAAAAAGATGCCTCAGGAAGAACGTCACAGACAAAGAAATGCAAAAGGGAAAATCACATTAGTATATTTAAAACTATTATCCCTGTTATTTACAGTTAAGGTTTTATTTAAATTCACACACAGCTTTCATTTCTATATATTCCTGCTCCATGCCATTGTCTCTGATTACTGAAAATTGCTTTTCTTAGATCAATGTGCTTTGTAAACTAGAGGAGTCACCCACAGCAAACCAACTCAGTATGATAATTTTTGAGATAAGGTTTAATTTTGCTACGATGAAAACATTATTTGGGTTGCAGATATAAATAGTTTCAAAAAGATAAATTTTATATCGATCTCATTAAATAAAATTATAATCATTAGCATTTAAATCACTTTTAAAGGCACGCTTGCTTTTTGGTGTTCTAAGGTAAGAGATTTTAAAAATGAATTAGGCTTTAAGAATTTAAGACTCTGTGGTTGTATAATATACAGAGAGTGAAGAAGCAAAACCTGCAAAGTCTTCTGTAATCATTTTTTGAATAAGGAAAGTACAAAACAAAAGGGATAAAGTTAAAAGAAACGATCTAAACACCTAAACATGAACTTATCTAAAAGTGATTGAATTTTACTGGCTGTTTAAATAGATGAAGGTAGCTCATATTGTGCATTTATATAGCTGAACAGTGGTAGGAAATGCTGGTCTCAAAAGAAAAATGACAGAAAGATTCCTACCTTGCATAATCAGTTTCTGACAAAGAAAAAGGGCTTACACCTCAGATTGCTTTCCTCTCTATTGCCTTCTCAATGTTGGCTATTCTGTCATTTGAAGGGAATTAGATAAAAAGATCATAAAAATCTTTATGATCTGGTTCTAATATTCTATAACCCCATGATTTATTCCATATCTCAAATATGCGTTCTCTATAAAAGCTGTTTCTAGAAAAGCCATCAGCTCTAAGTGATGTTAATGTTCATACTTCCTCATTCACGCATTGGTTTTATATTTTCATTCTGCTGTTTGTATATACTTTCCACAGAATTATTGTTTATCAAAAATATTTTGCATGGGGGCACCTGGGTGGCTCAGTTGGTTAAGCGACTGCCTTCAGCTCAGGTCATGATCCCAGGGTCCTGGGATCGAGTCCCGCATCGGGCTCCCTGCTCGGCGGGGAGCCTGCTTCTCCCTCTCCCACTCCCCCTGCTTGTGTTCCCTCTCTCGCTGTCTCTCTCTCTGTCAGATAAATAAATAAGATCTTAAAAAAAATATTTTGCATGACCTTGTGCCTAGTGGGACCTTATTAGATGTTTGGGAGAGAGAATGAATTTAAAGACAAAAAGACCTGGTCTCCAACCTCAAGGTATTTTTAAATGACCATTTTTATGTTAACTATGCTCAAAAACAGAAAGGAACAGTTACAGGAAGCAAGGGATGTTTGGTCGGAAGACCAGTGTTCAAGTCTAGATTTTACTTCTGTGTGATTATGGACAAGCAATAATGCCTCTCTGAACCTCAGCTCCTTTGTTTCTAGAATGAAAGTCGTATTACAGACCCTAGCCTGCTTCCCATGTGAAGATCAAACGAGATCACTGCCAAGCTTCAGTTAAGAATGAGCCCAGGGTCTGCAAGCCCAGCAGATGACTTGTTCTGGCAATTTAAAGGTAGAACCCTGAGTACTGCCTGTCAAATTTGGTAGAAGCTTGCGGAAGATGGAACAGGTGTGTGTGTGTGTGTGTGTGTGTGTGTGTGTGTGTGTGTGTGTGAGCGTGCGTGTCAGAGGGTGGGGGAGGGGGGTTTGTGGTGGTTGTGGTGGTTGAAGAGGGATCAGCTGTGGTAGACAAGGAGTTATCTTAAATGAAATTCAGGAGCTAGACCTCCGGCAAGAAGGGTGAGCACATGTTCAGTATTGGGAAGGAGTCAGAGAGAATAAGTGGATGGGTGGGGTGGAGGCTGCTGTGGGGAACAGAGGCAGATTCAGAAGTGGAAGGGGTCTGTGAGGGGCCAGATCAAAAAGCCAAGGCTAAACCCAGATATGAAACGGTTGGTTCTCTAAATAAGGACTGGCTGGACAGAAGCAGGAAGTGGAGACAGAGAGGTGTCATGGGCCACGTGTGCCTGTGTTGGCCTATTGTGCAGGCAGAAAGGTCTGATTTCCTTGTCTCCAGCTAAGGGTACTGAGGGTAGTAGGCAAGGATTGGGTCTTCATCGGGTGCAGCAGCAGGGAAAGACAAAATGGCTAAATTGCATTATTAGCACATCAGATTCCAGGGTCAAGGGAAGATAAAGAAAACTTCTCCTCAACATTGTTGCTAAGGCTAACCCTGCATTGGGATTTAGTCTGTTAATTTATAAGGTTTATTATCCCAGTATAACCACATTGAAATGGCCACTCTTAAAGTTTGTAATGATTTCTTATCTGCTCATTAGGAATAATCTTTACCGCATATATAACTTTTAAGACCATTGTGGAGATGGTTAGTTGTTTTATATTGCTGGTATAAAAGTCTTATTCCATATAGCTTGAGACTGCTTGAGTGGTGTCTGTTAGCCTGCCCCTAAAATAGGACAAACCCACTCATGTGCTGGCCCCCAACCCCTGAGACTTTTGCCTCATGGGTAGGGGTGGCACTAAATAGAGGACAAATAGAATTCATTCGAGGAAAAACAGAAAAAAACAAAAAACTGCGAAGAGATACCTACATCCGAGAGTAGCTAGGTAAGGGAGCCACGAGGAGACAGATTTACAACAAAATTTGGGACTGGTCCTGATTCATTCTGATGATCTTGTGAGCTCAGGCTTGCCTTTATAGGTCTGGCTGATCTCATCCCACATTTCCAAAAGGCCAGATATGAGCCCTAACTTAAAAAGATTCATAAATCCTGGGCGCCTGGGTGGCTCAGTCGTTAAGCGTCTGCCTTCGGCTCGGGTCATGATCCCAGAGTCCTGGGATCGAGCCCCAGAGCCCCACATCGGGCTCCCTTCTCTGCGGGAAGCCTGCTTCTCCCTCTCCCACTCCCCCTGCTTGTGTTCCCTCTCTCGCTGTGTCTCTCTGTCAAATAAATAAATAAAATGTTAAAAAAAAAAGATTCATAAATCCTTTCTCTATAAAACAATAATCAGTTAAAAAAGAAGACAGAGTTATAAATCCATTCACAATAGTAACAGAACTAAAGATATCTAGAAATAAAGAAGAAAGATACAGATTCTTTAAGAAGGAATTCATAAAACCTTTTTGTAGGACATTTAAAAATGAAACAAATGGAGAAATAGACCATGTTCTTAGGTGAAATCCTTAATAGCCCCCAAATTTAAATTTTCCCAGATTGATCTATAAGTGAAAGGTAATTCCAATTAGAATCAGAAGGAGAGTTTTTTTATTGAATAAAATACTCTTAAAGTCCATACAGAGAAATAAATAAGAATAGCCAAGAAAGTAATTGAAAAGAGGAATAGTGAGAAGGATTTGCATTACCAGGCAATAAAATACATCACAAGACATTGTATTAGTACAGGAACAAACAGAACAATGGAAAACAATCAAGATCCCAGATTTGGGTTTCAACATATATAGGAACTAAATGTTTGACAAAGTTGAAATTTCAATTCAATGGGGAAAAGATCACTTATTTAATAAATGGCTGGCACACCTAGTTAAACTATCTGGAGGAAAATAAAGTTGGAACCCTATCACATACCACTTATAAAAGTAATTCCCAGAGGATTAAAAAATTAAGTGTAAAGAAAAAAGCCATAAAGACAACTTATAAAATGGAGATGATTATTTGGACAACCTCAGTGTTAGGAAGAGCTGTTCTGCCAAGACAGGATTATAGAAAATGTGTTTGTATGGCAAAAGATATCACAACAATGCCAACAGACTGAAATTATATTTGTTAATGTGACGAACTCACCTTGTATTACTGGGATGAACCCTGCACCAAGTCATGATATATCATCCTTATTTTTTTTTTTTTAAAGATTTTATTTATCTATTTGACAGAGAGAGACACAGCGAGAGAGGGAACACAAGCAGGGGGAGCGGGAGAGGGAAAAGCAGGCTTCCTGCCGAGCAGGGAGCCCGATGCGGGGCTAGATCCCAGAACCCCGGGATCATGACCGAGCTGAAGGCAGACGGCCAACGACTGAGCCACCCAGGTGCCTCACTTCAGTTCTTACGTATAAAATAATTTCAGATTGTCTTGCAATTGTGATGCCATTGGTATAAAGATTTGTTCATATTAAACAGAGACTAAGGTGTGCATGAGTGAAGGTTTGGGAGCTTTGTTCCAAGAAATTCTGGCTGAGTAAGGCTCAAAGCAAATCATTCACTCACATGCATTAATTTTGCCTCATACGTAAAATGAAGAAAATAAACTGACGTATGTTTATGAGAACTATGACCAGAACAGGACCAAATCATGTATTAATGAGTATAATAATCATGAGGATAGCTACATATATTGATGGTTGAACTGCTAGTCCCTATTCTGAACACATAATGTGAGTTAACTCACTTGCTTCTCTAGTGAAGCTGTGATGGGTATAATATTAATATCTCCATTTTACAGATGGGGAGACGGAAATACAGATAGGTAACTTACCCAGGATTAACATGGCCAGCACGCTGTAAACCTAAGATTTCAACTCAGGCCAACTCAAGCGACTGAAAACTGCCTTTACACACAAAATTGCTTTGTAGATGCTGAATTTAGAAATGTGCTTCAGGGGCACCTGGGTGGCTCAGTTGGTTAAGCATCTGCCTTCGGCTCAGGACAGGATCCCAGCGTCCTGGGATCGAGTCCCACATCAAGATCCCTGCTCAGTGGGGAGCCTGCTTCTCCCTCTTCCTCATGCTCTTTCTTGCTATCTCTGTCTCTCTCCCTCAAATAAATAAATAAAATCTTGAAAAGAAATGGGCTTCAGAATTCTAGAAGGTGGTATTTACTAAACAAACAGAATACTGGCTGGTCTTTACACTAATCTAAAATTCCAGCCTGTGTTCCAGAGGATGTGTTCTCCCCTCCAATTTAATCTGATTACACCTGGAGCTGTTCGGATATCCATCCATCACCATCACATTTGCCAGGGCAGCGGTCATATTAAAGAAATTGAATCTATCACCCTCAAGGCACATAAAGACACAGCTAATAGACTCCTCTCCCCTGACTGTGCTTTGGCTCCAGTTGTTGCCTTATCTCTCCCCTTCCATTCACAGCCAGCTTGGCCTGCCTTTCAGACGCTATCTTCCTGGGCTTTCTCCTTCCCTTGACATTGTTAACCACTTCCTGCTCTTTAAACCCTCTGTGGCCCACTGATGGCGTCTGCCTCTATCCTATCTCTTTCCCGCTCTTTGGGTCTTCTTTTTCATTTCAGGCTTCATGCTTACCGTAACCTCGAGTGACCTGTATGTCTGCCTCTTCTTCACACTTTGAGCTTTCTGAACCCAGGGATCTTTGCACTGCTGCCCCCCCCCACCCCCCCCCCAACCTGGCATGATGCCAGAACAGGAGGAGCTACTCCTGAAATGGTGTCAGCGTTACTTGAATCCCATTAAGAATATTGGCAGGTAATCCTGTCCCGACTCCTTAGGGATGGTAAAGAATCCTATTCCAGGAAAATCATGGATATTACTATCAAGGGAAGTTTTTCTCCACATTTGGGAGACTGCGCCCATTTAAAAGACCCAGAGGAAGAGTGCTGTGGAGATCAAGTGATTAAATTTATTTAACAAATGGAGATAGGATACTATATTGAGCAAGAGAGGGAAGGGTCCTCACAGTCTCATCTCTGCTCTTTCTGAACTAAGGTTCTGTCTCCCCCAGAGAGCAAATGTGTTCAAAAATTCCTTTGAGCATCAGCAATATTCTGATAGGGGGCGCCTGGGCGGCTCAGTCGTTAAGCGTCTGCCTTCGGCTCAGGTCATGACCCCAGGGTCCTGGGATGGAGTCCCTGGGATGGATGCTTCTCCCTCTCCCGCTCCCCCTGCTTGTGTTCCCTCTCTCGCTGTGTCTCTCTCTGTCAAATAAATAAATAAATAAATCTTAAAAAAAAGAAAAGAAATATTCTGATAGGAAAACTGTTAGCTCTTCTTCCCAAAACATACTGTGGTGAAGATCTTTGGTGATTAGACATATAACATTTTTTACTTTGGTGATTTTTTTTTAAAGATTTTATGTATTTATTTGTCAGAGGGACAGAGAGAGAGCACAAGCAGGGGGAGCAGCAGGCTCCCTGCCAAGCAAGGAGCCCGATGCGGGGCTCCATCCCAGGACCCTGGGATCATGACCTGAGCTGAAGGCAGACGCTTAACCGACTGAGCCCCCCAGGCGCCCCTTGACTTTGCTGATTTGACAGATGATTGATTTCATCTTCAAGATGTTTGTGATCTCATAAAGTACAACCCTGAATTGTCCCCGTGTGCCCAGTGGCAGGAGTGCAGGCAGGGCTGTGTAAGCTCAGCTCCCTGAGGTATATCCGCCTCCAAGAGGGCTTATCCTGCTGGTTGGACCTGCGCTTTGTGTGTATATGGGAAAATATACACAATAGTGCTGTTTGGATATTGCTGAAGGTCTGGTGGATACAATCCTCACCATGTCAGAGTGTATTTTAAAAGACGATAATATTTTTTTTAAAGATGTTATTTAGAGAGGGAGAGCGCACGAGTGGTGGAGGAGCAGAGGGAGACAGAGAGGGAGCATCTCAAGCAGACTGTATACTAAGCACGGAGCCCCACACAGGGCTTGATCTCACGACCCTGAGATCACCACCTGAGGGGAAATCAGGAGTTGGACACTCAACAGACGGAACCACCCAGGTGCCCCAAGATGATAGTATTAGCGGGTGGTGAACTGAAGAGAAAAATCTTTAAAATGATAACTAAACTACAACGATGTATAATCTAAAGTATATTAAATATCATTTCAAAAACAATATGAATATAATAGTTGAGTCGCAGTTACTATCAAAGAGAGCTTTTGGATAAGGAACTCATCCCTTTAAGCTCTTGTTTCCTCATCGGTAAAGCAACAGTTCTAACTTCTCAGCATTACAGTGGCGAATAAATTAGATTTTGTTTGGGGTGTGTGTGTGTGTGTGTGCGCGCGTGCGTGCGTGCCCATGTGTACACGCAGACACACACTTCACTCAGTGGCTGGCACACTATTATAGCTGAAATTCAATAAATTATTTATTAAGATACATAATTCACAAGGTCTGATACATCCGCTTTGGTGCTAAAATATTTTTGCTGCTAATTCATAAGAATTGACATGTTAACCTCTGTCCTTGTGTAACAGGTATCACCTCATCCTGATAGAAGCTATAACGGGATGAAGATTGTCCCTCTTAAAATAAACTTATTGGTTTCTTAAACAAATATGTTTTAGTTGATTAGGTTTTATTATGGTTTTAAAAAAAATCTAAGTGGTAAACAATGCGAAATTAATTTCTTGAATTGGCTTGAAATGTATTCTTTGTAGGGGTTTTAAGGTTCGCATTATATTTAACATATTTTATATATTTATATATGGTATTTTTGCCTTATTTTTGTATATGGTGAAGTATTTTTATATATGGTATCTCATTTAATCTTGTTCATGAGGAGGAAGGGTAGATATTATTGATATGGTTTTTAGGCTTAAGGCAAATGAGCCTCAGAGGGATTAAGTGACTGTCCAGTCACATAGTAAATGGTGGTCAGGACCTGGCACTTACCGCGAGCTGGATTTTCTGACCCAAGTCACGGGCTCATTCCTCCTCACTCTGCCTCTATCGATTGTGGTCATCAGTCCCTTGGGTTTGAAACTTAGAAACGTAAGTGTATTTAGGTGCATGCCCCTAGGCTTTTAATTAGCTCTCTTAGTTCTTAAAAAACAGAACTTTTAACATAGAGTAAACGCTTTTTCTTTATCCAATAACCAAAGACAGATTTCTAACTGTGGCTGTGGCTATACTTGTATTTCTGTGAAAGTTGATTCCAAAGATCTGGATCACAGAGCATTGTAGGTAGAATGTGTAAATAGCTTCTGAAATAATATTTTCTAAAAGATCACATTACAGTTACTTTTATTTTGCTGCTCTTATTACAGTCTAAATCTTAAATCCTATAAATCTACGGATGGCATATATTCTCTATTAAAAACACTGACAAAGAAACAAAAGCTTTCAGAGCCTTTACAAAGTGCCACGAGATGTTTCTGAGGCAGCACACAGCTTTGGCTATGTACACAGGAGGAGGGTTAACTCTTAACTTAGCAACAGGAGCATTTGGAAAGGCGGGAGCTCTGAGAGACCGCAAAAACCAATCGATTATTTCCGTGGCTACCGCCTCTGAGTAGTGGGCTTTTCTGAGAGACTCTGTTTTTCTCTCCACTCAAAACCCAGCCCAGGAAGATGCATCTTCTCTCCCGGTGTAGTGAGAGAGGTGAGCACATAGAGAACGGACTGTGGGATTGTGGGAGAGCATGGGGCTGCAGGAGAAGTTTATGATCAGTGAGACGCCACCAACGGCCACGTGAGGAGTTGGGTCAGTGTGTGGACACCAAGCAGTGTGGACCAATGTGACTGTGTTCGCTACCTAGGGCTGCTGAAACAATGTATCACAAACTAGGCGGCTTAAAACAACAGAAATGTATTCCCTTCCAGTTCTGGGAGCTACAAATCCAAAATCAGGGTGCTGGCAGGACTACATTCTCTCTGAAGACTGTAAGGGAGGATCCTTCCTTGCCTTCTTCCTAGCTTCCAGTGGCCCCTAGCAAAGCTTGACATTCCTTTGACTTATAGATGCATCACTCCAGTCTCCGCCTCCATGTGAAGGGGCCTCTCCCCTGTATGTCTGTGTCCAGGTTTTTCCCTGGGTAAATGGTGCTATTGAGAATGTGGTCCCATTCTTCACATAAACTTGGAAGACAACACTGAACGAACAGACATCAGTGAATGGTGATTTATCACTGATGGGCTTAAATGGAAGACGGGCAGTCTAGGGACAAGGAGCGACCATCCTCGAGGGCTTTCCACATGTGTCCATGTGCGGAGACACGGTAGGAGCGCATCTCAGAAGTTCCGGCCCCACCTTTCTTCCCTTCCCTCACTTTTTCTTAGCCACTACCATCTTTATCGCCGTGCTTTTCTTTGTTCTCATTCTCTTCTGAAATCACATACGACATCCAAAATAGAAGCTAGGCATGCTCGAGATTGGGATGATGGCTAGGGTGCAAGACATGTTCCTGCTCTTGTGCAAGTTGAGGACTTACTGAGGAGTGAAATTGCCAAATTTTTCATCTTCCTCTTTTTTCCATCTCATCTTTCACAATCTTCTTTATTTCTGATAGTCCTACCATCAAGACACTCTTTCCTTCGCATTGTGAAATGATCCTAAAGATTGTTTAAGATAACGATTTTCTCTGTCAAATGAAGCAGTCTGAAGATGACCCTTTGAGCAAAGTTCCAAGAACACTGAATTTAGAAGATCTGATTGTAAAAATGAAATAAAAGAATCGTTTAATTTTAAAATAATATTATATAAATCATCAAATAGATTACTGTTTTAATAACACATGTTTAATTTCAATAAACTAATCCATTAAACTAATATTTGAAATGATAAGAATAATTTCTTAAAGACTTTATTTATTTATTTGTCAGAGAGAGAGAGAGTGCGCACAAGCGGGGGAGCAGCAGGCAGAAGGAGAAGCAGGCTCCCCGCTGAGCAGGGAGCCTGATGCGGACTCGAACCCAGGATGCCTGGGATCATGACCTGAGCCAAAGGCAGACGCTTAACCGACTGAGCCACCCAGGCGCCCCAAGAATAATTTAATCAATCCAGAAAACTGACTGACAGTATCACCCTAAGTCACAAAAAGAATAAACAAAAAGTTGCTTAGAAATATCACAGTGGTTTGAGGCGACACCTAAAATGATACTAGCGATCAGCTCCAAACTAGTTAGTTATGTAAGTGACCTATTTCTTGGTCCTGAACTCTTGTGGTAAGCTGCTCAATGAACAGAAAACACCTTTGCCATCTCTACACGGATGACCTCCCAGGCACAGTTGATATGTTTTTGGTCTTGCAAATAGTCCCGGATCCCTTGGAAATAATTCTTTATTCCAAGTCTGGTATCTTCCCTCTGCGAGGATGAATGATCCTCCTGCCCGGTTTCCTGCTCCGGCCACACCTCTGTCTTCACTGTCTGCCGACATAGTCCGCTTAGGAGTCCCTCTACACTGCTTTCATTCCACGAAGATTGGGAGACATTGAGGCTGAAAGTGTTGAAGTCCTGCTGTAGCATTTCTCGGAGGGCAGGGACAGCTCTTGCCTTCAGAACCTGATCAACTGTTGAAACCTAGAGGAATATGAAGTCACTTCTGTCCTTCAGACATGTCAGAGGAAATTTGCCTCCTAGATTTTCTAAATGTCGTAAACTCTCCCAGTTGCTCCTCCCTTGAAAGTGACAGTCCAGAGAGAAGGCAGTACTGGAAACAAGTAGCACCAAGGCCCAAGCCGGCAAGGACCAGCGGCTCATGGCGGGCCCCTTCCCAGCGTTACTCCTTCCTCAGAGAGAGCCTGGCGAGGAATCACCTCTGGTTGCACAGATCCCGCATCTCCAAATTTTTGTATCTGAGGGAGTCTCGTTTTTGCACGACCTTTCAGGATCCCCCTACTTTCTTGTGGTCTTTTCTGCTTTTTGTTATTAATGATAATAAGCAAAACTTTTTAATAATAAAATTCTGTAGTGTCTTTGGATGGTGATACACACTGAAATTCAATTTCAGAATTGTGATAGGTACGAGCCATCTCCTATGAAAGACCAACAATCAGTTAAGTGGAAACAAAGCTGGGAATGTTTTTGCCTTGGTTTAAATTTTCTCTGTATGGCTCATGATGGCTCTCCTTCCTTTCCGTATGCTGTTTGTCCTTGTTTCAATCTCTGGATAATATGCTTGTTTAGATATTTGGGGTGGTTTTCAAGGCTTTGTCTTAGCTAATGGTACTTTATCACAAACTTGTATTTCAAAGTCCTTCCAACATGTTTATGTACATTGAAATTTTTGTTAGTTTTTTTTTTTTTCCTTCTGGCAAAACCAGAATTGTGTCTTTGGTCTCCTCTCTCCCCATTTAATTCACTCACCTCCTCTGTACTCGTGGTATTTCTTTTTTCCTCCTTCAGCAGAAAAGCAGAATGATGGAGAGTACCAATGCTGAAGGCAGGCTTCCTAGATTTGGATCAGATTTACCCCCTTCAACCCTAGGCAGCTGATTTAGCTCTCTAGGCCTCAGTTCTTTGCTTATTCATGTAAAGTGCTTAGGACACCGCCTGGTGTACTCTCAGGGTTCAAAGCTTATTAGGATTATCAAGCACCTTCACACCAGCCTTCTCTCGGCTGGCTGCCACAATCCCACATGTGCTGTCAACTATAAAGACTCTAAAGCTGCTAACAGCTTAACTCCTAATTTTATTGAAGATGGACCATGTGTATGATACCGTGTTAAATAACAGGGGTGCAGAAACAACAAAGGAAAGAAGCTAGCACCCCTGCCTTCAAGATGCTCATATCTAGACATTACCAAAAGGGAACAAGGAAGTCTAGTGGTGTGAAAATAGCCATAAAATACAGTATAGTGTGATGAGTTAGAAAAGTCTTCAGAAAATTCTAGAAGGAGTCATGTCTCTGAGAATGGGGAAGGTAGTGAAAAGCCTTGGAGATCCTTAGAGAGTAGTTGGTCCCACAGGAGACGAGTCAGAGAACAGTATCCAGGAAGAGAGAAAAACAAAGGCATCAGCAGAGGCATGGAATGGTCCATGTTGGAAAGTCTTGGAGAGATCCACAGGTGGAAGTGAGAGTGAGCACTGTTCAGTGCCTGGGGATAAGTCTAGCAATGATCGCTTGAAGGCGGACAATGCTTCTGGTGCAAAGGAATGAATTTTTATTGGAAGAATTTCCAGTTTTATAAAACTGGAAAAATATTTTGAAGCATGGAGTAGCCTCCAGGGCCTCTCATATCACAGACGTAAGCGACCACCTAATGGTCGAGGGTGACTTTTACAAGTGCAATTGCTGAGTTATCTGCTTTATATGGATTTAAATTTGTTTTGTCTTGACCATCATTTACTGACCCAAAACAGACCTTCCACACCTGGAGAACCGCTTTGTACTCAACTCGGTCACATTCTTTAGCACTTACTCTCCTCAAGATTTGCTGCTGGCAAAACCTTAGTTTATATTTGTCTAAAAATGTCTCTACTTATTTGTGGAAAACACATCAACAAATATTTGTTGAACTAGTTGAATTGACTTCAATAGATTGAATTAAATAACCAGTTTTTTTTTAACTCATAAGGATCCTTTTAAAGATCAGTCAATTTTGAATTTTCCAAGCAAATAAGTTTAAAAATGCTATTACTATATTGGCCCAATAACTGGCATGTTTCGATGTAATTGGCCTACTTTTTATTAATTTTTTCTTTCTATTTTATTGTAAGCCATAATGCAAGATTTTGATTGCCTTTAAAAACCACTTTATAACCCAAGGGAGAAAATGTAGGTGAAGCACAGAAGGACTATATCAAATATTGGTTAATCCATATTTATTGGTTTTATTTAGCTTTATGGAGATATAATTGATGAAATTATAAGATATTTAAAGTATACACTATGACGATTGGATACATGTATACGTTGTGAAAGGATTATGCGGATTTAAATATTGGTCTCCCTCTGAAATTGTTTTTGAGTGGATTTCCTGGCAGTTTAGAACAGCTTTTGGCCTTTTACCCCATCAGCCAGAACCTCCCATTAGCCTGTATTTGTTTTGCTGTCTCCAACTGCTTTTGCTTTCAACCTTTTCATGCCTCGTTAATTTACTCATACTTTGACATATACCTTTATATTTCTATAGCAATCAAAAATTTTTCATGAGATAGTTAAAAGCCCAAATATGCCTTGAGGTATACAGTCTCAGGGAGGGTAATCAGGCAGCACCTGGACAGTGCTCATCCAGTTCTGCAGATGCAGGAAGGGGGTCAAGGAAGAAGGGTCTGGCTCCATCAGCATACCATCCTGAGAGATCCCATTCTGTTTGACACAACCTCCACAAATCCATACAGAAGAGTAGGAAAGAGGAAGCAGAAATGCATTGAGATAAGAATAAAGGTTCTCAAGAACCAGGTTGCTTGGGTTTGAGTCCCTACTTACTAATAGCATGACTTACTGTGATGGTTAATTCTATGTGTCCATTTGATTGGGCTAAGAGATGCCCAGACAGCTGGTAAAACATTATTTCTGGGCATGTTTGTTAAAGTGTCTTTGGAAGACATTAACATTTGCGTCAGTAAATTGAGTAAAAAAGATCCCTCACCAGTGTGGATGGACATCATCTAGTCCACTGAGGGCCTGATTAGAACAGAAAAGCAGAGCAAGGGCAAATTCTCTCTCTCTCTGCTGGAACTGAGACATCCAGCTTCTCCTGCCTTTGGATGAGGGCTGACGCTCCTGATTCTCAAGTTTTGGGATTCAACACACCATCCGCACCCCTCTACCTTTCCC
Source organism: Callorhinus ursinus (assembly GCF_003265705.2). NCBI lineage: Eukaryota > Metazoa > Chordata > Mammalia > Carnivora > Otariidae > Callorhinus > Callorhinus ursinus. Next base: position 22,773,356 of record NW_027397101.1, read on the forward strand.
CACTCCCATTCCCAGGCTTTTTGACTCAGGCTGAATTATATCACCAGCTTCCCTGGTTCTCCAGCTTGCAGACGGCAGATCACGGGACTTGTGAGCCAACCCTATAATAAATCTCATCTGTATCTACATCTCTATCTATATCCTATTGGTTCTGTTTCTCTGGAGAATGCTAATACATCAACTTAATAGTTGCATGGCCTTGGAAAGTTGTTTGAGCCCTCTGGGACAATTTCCTGATATCTAAAGTGAAGATAATCATATTATCACATGTGATTGTGATAAAGATTAATGATCAATGACTGGCACATAGGAAATGTGTTTGTTACCATTGCCAGGACAGCAGCAGTCCTGTGGCCCTCCTCTTAAGGAGGGGAAGGCCTGGGTGTCCCTGCCACCGACACACTTCTTTCCGGAGGTTTCCCCTCTTTGGGAAAGAACACTGCAGATTAGTGAAACCAGTCAAGATATTGCTTTTTGTTTTTTGTTTTTTTTTCAAGATTTTATTGATTTGACAGACACAGCGAGAGAGGGAACACAAGCAGGGGGAGTGGGAGGGGGGGAAGCAGGCCTCCCGCGGAGCAGGGAGCCCGATGCGGGGCTCGATCCCAGGACTCCGGGATCATGACCTGAGCCGAAGGCAGACGCTTAACGACTGAGCCACCGAGGCGCCCACCAGATAGTGTTTTTAAATCCTCTGAGATGTTATGCTTTGCAATTTATTGAACTGGGGCAGATGGCGGTGTGAAAACACTGTGAACACTAATAGTTGATGAATGACCAGGAGTGAGTCAGGAACAGACAGTGGGAGGTGGGGGGGGCGGCTAACGTTTATGGAGAACCAATTATGCGCAGACCCACTGTGCTAGGTGAGGCACTACTTTGTGTAAGGCAGGCCAGAATTTTCTGAGGGAGAAAGCTGATGAGGAGGGGAACAATTAAGTGGAATAAAACAAACCGTTGTTTAATGTTAAAAGTAATAACAGTTATTCTGTATGTTTGCATAGTGTTTTTTATGTACCCTATCTTATTACAGACTCAATGTGGGGTAATGATATGATACTCATTTCATGGGTGAATTTCAGAAGGATTAAATGTACCAAGGACCACAAAAGTAGCAGAGACAATATTATTCAGTGAAGAAGCTACTGGACTGGGGGACAGTGCTCTAAATTGGAGATGACAAGGAGGTTTCACCCCAGATCAATTGGTGTGAGTCTTCTGGATTGAGGAGGATTCTGGGGCTTCATCTGGGTGGAGTGAAAAGAGTACTGTCATCAGCTAGCAATGTCTGCCACGAGAGGGGGGACGATGAGTTGTCATCCCCATATAAATATTAAGATATCTTAGGTATGTGTCTTGTTTGCTGGAGTGTAGGTAGAGCAGGATCTAAGTCTGGGGCGGATAAACAGAGATTAAACAAGACAGGTGACCACAAGCTATAAAGGAGGCTAGAAGAATGATGTAGTGATTTCTACAAGCTAATACTGTTTTTACAACCTGGTATTGCAAATATATTTTTGAAACAAAAACACCACTTTTTATTCTCTCCTTCCTTCCTCCTTCCTTCCTTCTTAGACATAGATAGAATGATTTGTAACACTGAAAATTCAGAGATAGTGATTTCCAGTCAAACTTCTAACTGGTCTTGGGGAAGTCCCACAACCCACTAAGTTTTATCTTTATGGAAGAGAAGCCAGATTGACTAAGATACCCTATCGTTCAGAGTGGTTGTGAGAGGCCACCAATATAAATAGAAGAGCTTTACCTCAAATTTAAAATGACATCAAGATCCCCAACGAAGCACCCCTAACTGCAGGGCAAGTCAACACCTGCCTCACTATGAAAGAAAAAGGTGAACCATCATTTCTTTGTATTTTTACTGTCTGCCGTCCACGTGAATGTGGTACATGTGTTAGCCTTTGCGTAGCTAGCCCTGAAAAACCACTTCCCCTCTCTGTGGCCTGGAAAATGACAACCACATGTTATTTCAGGCTTTCCTCTCAGTTTTATTTGCCAGGTCTTAATTCATGATTGCCCTCTGGGTTTCTGTAATGGTAAGGGAATTTTTTCAGTTGAAACGAGTTTCTGCCAAAATGAAGGGACATGAAAACATGATTCTTCATCACATATTTGGTAAATCCCCTGCTCTCCATTTGAAATTCAGACTTTGGGAGTTCAATTACAAGAGCACTTTCAAGTGCTGCTTGTAAAAAAAAAAAAAAATGTTTATCTAAAGTCACAGGCCATCTTTTTACGAGCCTGTGTATTAAAACTGTGTAAGATACAACTTTCTAAAGAAGACCTGTGAATGGAAATGGATAAGGAATCTAGGGAAATAAATACTTTCCTCAAATCATGGTTTAACTACTATTATGAAATTAGCTGATTTCAGTAGAACATTCCAAGTTGTGGTTGCTGGTAAACACTTTAAGACAAATTGTTTTACTAACGATAAGAAAAGATGATTCTTAAGTTCTTACAAATTAAGAATTCCTTTGACAGGAGCACCTGGGTGGCTCAGTTGGTTAAGCGACTGCCTTCGGCTCAGGTCACGATCCTGGAGTCCCGGGATCGAGTCCCACATCGGGCTCCCTGCTCAGCAGGGAGTCTGCTTCTCCCTCTGACCCTCCCCCCTCTCATGTGCTCTCTCTCTCTCTCAAATAAATAAATAAAATCTTAAAAAAAAAAAAAAAGAATTCCTTTGACAGTACCCAGGAAATTCTGATGTAGAATCATTTCTTTTTTTCCTCAAACTCCTTCATTCCTGTGTATCATTAACATGAAAGTCTATTTGTACTTAACATGCTAAGGAAAACTTCGATTTTTCCTAGGGTTTAATCTGTGTTTGAGTTAGAGGTATGTAACTGATGAAGCCAATGATAACAAGAGCTAACATCTCTCTATTTGTCTAGTACTTCCTATGTATCAGGAATTGTGCCAGAGATTTAGATATAATATCTCATGCCTTAAATCTTAAAGAGATAGATCATTTTATTTGCTCATTTTTAAAGCAATGAAGCTGAACCCCTGAAAGGTGAAGGAATTTACCCGTCACACAATTTGTAGGCGCTGCCTTATAAATATAAGGATTCAAATATAGATTCAAAAATAGAGTCTAATCCAGACCTTTTGCTTCAGGTCTATTAAAACCTCCAGGAAAAGTTCTTTTTACTTGATTATAATCTTAAAAAGAGATGGATACCAGATAAAACTGAAGATCTCTGAGAGACAGAACTAAATTCATGTAGGCTTAAGCTTCTGAAATCTCCATGGGGCTCTATGGAGTCCTGGAGAGAGATTTGCCCACTAGCTAGTAGCTGGGGAGAGAAAAGTAGTCAAGCCTCCTAAATCCCAGACTAGTGCATTTTCTTTTAATGATGAAAGTTTATGACTGGGTAATTAAGTTTTAAAATTACATCAAGGTACAAAATAATATCATTATGTGTTTCTCAGAAACTAAATTGGGGCTTATAAGTGTATCAAACAGAGCTTATTTTCATGTTCCCAGTTACTTCTTGTCAGGGACACAATGTAGCGTATGGGAATGTCAAGGTACAACTAAGGCAAATGACTCATTAGAGTTGAGATAAGACTGAATACAATATATTTCACATTTCAAAATTAAGATCACTTTATTATTAAATGATCAAGAAAAGCCATTACCTGCTACTGAATGTGTTAAACATTCATGAAAAGTACAAAGAAGAAAATAAACCTATCCACAAATCTGTCACTTGGAGATGCTCACCTTACTATTTCATTTACAATTTATGATTGACATAATTCTAGGCTTTATTGTATGCCTGTGTATATATATTTTCACACAAAAATGGGATTATAGTATGTATACTGTTCTAAAATGTATCTTTGTCACTTAACAGTGTGTTGGCTATGGAATACTTTGTAAGTTAAGGCATACAGATGTAGCATAATCTTTTTCTTTTGTCTATTACATTCTATTTAAATTCACCTCGTAATATATTTAATGATTCTAAATATGTTAACACATGACACTTGTGAATTTATAGCCAGGTGAGTCATTACGGAACATATAAGTTCGTCTGCTTAGCACGTCCAGTGATGGAAGTTACTCAGTGCACCTGGATCATTCAGACTCTTAACTTGATTTAATATCCCTCAGTGTGTATTCAAATGACTTTAAAATTAATTTTACTCAAAAACAATCTTTCCCTGAATTTAACTTCTTACCGGCTAAAGTATTTTTTTGTGAGCTGAAATGCTCCTATCCAGCACGTATAAAATAAACTGGAAATCATGTTTAAATGTTCTTATATGTTAAAAAGGAAACATTTCAGTAATACATCTGAAGTGCTTCTTTAATTTTTTAAAAAGGCATCACACTAGGGACGCCTGGGTGGCTCAGTTAGTTAAGTGGCTGCCTTTGGCTCAGGTCATGATCCCAGGGTGCTGGGATCGAGCTCTGTATCAGGCTCCTTGCTCAGCAGGGAGCCTGCTTCTCCCTCTGCCTGCCGCTCCCCCTGCTTGTGTTCTCTCTCTCTCTCTGACAAATAAATAAAACCTTAAAAAAAAAATGTTTTAAAAAAAGGGCATCACACTAGAACACTTTCCTCTGGGAACAAATATTTTGCCTACATAAATACAATCACATGAGTGGTTTGCTTATTGACAGAGGGTTATTTGCTGGTCTAGCACGATCATTTTTAATGGCTATATAGTATTTCATTTTGAGGCTGTAGCATAATTTATTTAATTAATCTTCTATGGTTAGACATTTATAGTTTTACAGACCTCCCAAAGCCAACAGAGCCTGGGTGAAACCAAAGGTTTAGGATGAATCAAAGAATGAAATCTTTGTTGATCATCACAGAAAGTATTATAATGTGGCCCAGAAAAGCAAGCACTCTTGGCTTAATAAATCCAATGTTAGTAGGCCATAAGAAACAAGAACAAAGCTAAGTAAATAGGAAGTAACTCCGTCATGCAGACCACATTTACTGTTTCAGGGGTGGGGTATAGAGTAGAAAATTAATCCCTGGGATTCCACTACACTGGATTTTAGGAGAGCTCAAGCTGCACCCTGGAGGTGAAGAAGCTAATATTAAGTTTCTCCCCCCTCCGTACATGAGGTTCCCTTTCCTCAACAGCGGCAAAGATATACACACACCCAACAGAGACCTTGGTCTAAAGCTAACTCACCAAATATCTTACTGTCCTCTAAACTATTTAATGAAGTTTATGGCAAATAAAATGAAAAGGATGATTTTAACAGCCTGTGGAAATTTCAATGGCATTTCAGTTGACTGGTTTTCACTTTGGCTTCCTAGTAGCATTTCAAGGAAAGCCGTCTGTGCCCCGGCTCTGGGCTGCCGTAGCTGGAGAGGCTGAGGTGGAAAGGGGGGATTCTCTTTCAGGGCAAAAGACAGAAGAGCTGATCAGTTTTCCTCACCCCGCACAAAGCAGAACCAAGGAGAAAAAGAAAGGGATGTCTCGTCTCCCCCTCTGTTATGTATTGAATGGTGTCCCCCTCAAATGTATACGTTGAAGTCCTAACCCCCCGTACCTCAGAATGCGACCTTACGAGGAAATAGGCTTGCCACGGATGTAATGAGTTAAGATGAGCTCCCTAATCCAATTTGACTGGTGTCCTTATAAAAAGTGGAAATTTTAGGGCGCCTGGGTGGCTCAGATGGTTGAGCGTCTGCCTTCGGCTCAGGTCGTGATCCCGGGGTCCTGGGATTGAGCCCCGCATCGGGCTTCCTGCTCACTGCAGAGCCTGCTTCTCCCTCTGCCTCTCCCTCTGCCTCTCTCTCTCTCTCTGTCTCTCATGAATAAATAAATAAAATCTTTAAAAAAAAAAGTGGAAATTTGGACACAAACATGCACACACAGAGAGCACCATGTGTGGATGAAGGGGGAGATCAGGGTGATGCAGCAGAAGCCGAGGAATGCCAACGACTCCAGGAAACCACCAGAAGCTAGGAGAGAGACAGTGGACAGACTCTTGCTCACAGTTCTCCGAAGGAACCAGCCCTGCCGACACTTTGATTTCAGATTCCTAGCCTTCAGAGCATGAGACAGCAAATTTCTGTTGTTCTCAGCCTCCCAGTTTGTGATACTCTGTTATGGCAGCCCTCATGGACCAACACATCCTGTTCCCAAGTCTGAGGTTCACCAGGACTAAGAGACTGGCGTCTGCAGGTGAGAGAGGGGACACTGAGTAGAACTGTCATGGCCTTGCTGGATAAGCCAGAGAGTGGGGCACACACACCCTACCCAGTCAGCTGAAAGCTTGGCCATACCCATCCCTGAATAGGAAAGCCCAGGAAAAGTAGTTGAAATGCAAGCAGACAGGAGCAACATTCTGTCTTGTACAGAAATGGATTTCTACCTTGCACAGACATAGCGGATGCTAATCTCATCACGTGATTTCTTGTACCCAGCCACTTGTGCTTGGCCCCTGCTTTAGAGACCCCTCATGAGCCTTATGGCGAGCTTCTGAGAAGAAGAGCTTCTGAGGCTGGAGGGGTGGTTCATGAATGACACCAACAGTTGCTTCTCAGTCCGACTGAGAATTCTTCATTTCAGTCCTTTCAAAAATATATCACTGTAGCAATGGCAACATTGGAGGGAAGTTGTGAATATGAAGAGAAGAGAGCCCATTAAGACTGAGAGATGTCTACAGAACTGAATGCGCATGCCTTGTGTCTATAAGCTGACCTGTCCTCAGTCCTGGTTTAGGCCGCCAGCCCCCTCACGTTCAGACCCTCAAAGCCTCTCGGGCTCTGGTCTCCCCCTGCTCCGACCCACCCCTCCCTGCTCTGACCAGTCTCCTGTCTCAAGTCATCTGCCCAGGCCACTCCTCTCCTCAAAGACCCTGCTCTCCAGGCCCTCAGCGTCCACCCCAGCTTAGATTCCAGCCTCTTTTCCTTCCTACTCTTCCCCAGGCCCTGCTGCTTGCCCTGCACCTCGTGACCTTCTCTGAAGAGGCTATGTGGCCTCATGACTCTAGTTCTTTTGTTCAGACCGCTCTTTTTTTTGAAATGTACTCTCTCCCATTCTTTTCTTTTAAAATGCTTCTATCTCTTCGCAGCCAAGTGCAGATACCTTCTCTGTCCGGGCTGCTCAAATCCCGTCAGACAGGACACATTGTACCCTCCTCTGGGCTTCGGTAGAGCGTTGTCCGTTAGAATGACATTAGAATGACACGATAAAAATCGTGTTACCATTTTTAGCTGTTTTACTTATGTTTGTTTCCCCTAAAAATGAGTTTCTTCAGTATAATGCATGCATCTTGTTTGTCTCTGTAAGCTCAGTGCTTAGCATAGTGTCTGATATGCGTTGCACATTTAGGAAACGTTTGTTGAATTGCGTCAAAGGACAAACAAAGCTATGTGCCTCCAAGAAGACATAACTTTTCACCAGAAATGAGAGGACAGTTTGACTCTGAAGGCCTGGCTATCGTTCTATAGAGATTTAGCTGAACCTCAATTTAAAGCATTCAGCGGTGAGGTTGTAGGAGGCTTCATATATCACTCATGTTGATTAGTGCGTAGCCATTGGCTTACACTGGAAGAGCAAAGAGCCAGTCAGGCAAGGGCTTCAAGTGCCTTCCACACTTCTAAGGATGGGCAGACCTATCTGGAGCATACAGATGGGCTGAAGGAACATACAGATGGGTTGCCTCCAAAGGCAAGAGAGGTTATTAAGTGGTTGGGTGGGTTGCTAGTTTATTTGCCAGTCCCCTCTAATTCTATTTCACAGCTCAGATAGCTTAAACATTTTAGGACATAAACCTTTAGGCATGGCTGAAACAAAATTTTAAGGTATGTGTCTTCGTCTGCCTTTCCCTTCTGCTCATCCTTTTGAGTTGGCTTTATTTGTAAGCATTTCTTCCAATGTGGGACATGTCAAGATCACCAGAGAAGAGCACCACCTAAAGGTGTGCAGAGAATAAGCTGTGTGAGCTGGATGTGGCGGTCCGGGCTCTGGGCTTAGCCTGGACCAGGCACCTGCTACTGCAGACGGAGACACTCTTCCCCCCCAGCATTCCACCGGGAGTTCTTGTCACTCTCATGTCCTCAGTTTGGGTTACTTATCCACTTCTGACCAGTCACTGTGGCTGTGGAGAAACCAGTGTTCTCGGTGGCCCAGCCTGGGGCAGATGCCCATTCCCATAGCTGTAGGTGGCAGCCCTCCATGCCAGACAGACAACAACAGACATCCAACATAATATGTGCAGTGCTGAGCACAGTCTAGTCACATCATAGGAGATCAACAAAGACCAATTATTCTTTCTGTTCGCCCTTCCCCACAGTCTGCTTTACCCATCTTTGTTTCTTAACATTTCAAATGTCTGTGAAACAATTGGTTTTGCTTCTTTTTTTTTTTAGCGTATTTGTATTTTTTTTAAAGATTTTATTTATTTATTTGACAGAGAGAGACAGTGAGAGCAGGAACACAAGCAGGGGGAGTGGGAGAGGGAGAAGCAGGCTTCCCGCTGAGCAGGGAGCCCGATGCGGGACTCGATCCCCGGACCCCGGGATCATGACCTGAGCCGAAGGCAGACGCTTAATGACTGAGCCACCCAGGCGCCCTGTATTTTTTTTTAAAGATTTTATTTACTTATTCAGGAGAGACAGAGAGGCAGAGAGGCAGAGGCAGAGGCAGAGGGAGAAGCAGGCTCCCTGCAGAGCAGGGAGCCCAAAGGGGGACTCTATCCCAGGACCATGAGATCATGACCTGAGCCAAAGGCTGACGCTGAACCGACTGAGCCACCCCGGCACCTAGTTGGTTTTGCTTCTTAAATAACTTTCCAGAGTCCACTTATACAAATGTTGAAATTGTGATTTTAGACAAGCCTTATTTATACTTGGTAATTATAGATGCTGAATATTTTCCTAATATCCATAAATATGACTTGTAAAAATGACATTCATTTAGATCCCATTATAAGAGCAATATGGCTACCAACTATCAATTTATTAAGAACTTGCTTTTTGTGTAAGATTTTGGGAAGAGTACTCTAAGAGCCCACCTAATTCTGTGTGACAAATTTCTATAATTTTTATTCACTTTTAATTAAGTAAAGCATTGGGCATTTTCTTGTTTATTTTTTTAAGATATTTTATTTATTCGTTTGAGATAGAGAGCATGGGAGAGCATGAGCAGGGGGGAGGAACAGGGGGAGAAGAAGCAGACTCTCCACTGAGTGGGGAGCCAAACTTGGGGCTCAATCCCAGCACCCCGGGATTATGACCTGAGCCAAAGGCAGACATTTAACCAACTGAGCCACGTAGGCAGGCGCCCCAACATTGGGCATTTTCATAGACAAGGCCCAGTGCTGGATCAAGGCATACATCCTATCATTCCATTTATTCCTCAAGAGTTCAAGTATGATTATCTCCAGTCTACATATCTTGTTCAAGCTCATACAGTTAGAAAGTGGGAAAACCCACATTAGCTCTCAGGTTTGTATAACTCCATGTCGTGTGCCTTTTCCTCTTGGGTATAGGAAGCTTTTAAAAAATATTTGGACTTTTGGGGCACCTGAGTGGCTCAGTTGGTTAAGCATCTGACTCATCTCAGCTCAGGTCTTGATCTCAGGGTGGTGAGTTCAAGCCCTGCATTGGTCTCCATGCTGGGCCTGGAGCCTACTAAAAAAAAGAAAAAGAAAAAAAAACATATGGACTTTCAAATTCACAGATTTCCCATTCATGCATTTTTGGATTAATAAGTCACTTTTGCTTTGAAAACTATTTGCCTTACCTCTGGGTTTTCACTGGAAAAAAAAAAAAGAGAGAGAGCGCCAAGACATTAAAAAGTGAAAAGAAAGAGAAATTTGTTGCGTGTTTCATTAAACAACACAGGTTCTTAAAAGTTCCTATGAGATAAGGAAAGCAGCTGGTGTGACTTGAAAAGGAAACTGCATACAGCTCTGTGTTGCCGGCACTTGGGACAGACCAAAGTGATGGACAGGAAGAAATGCAGCCTTAACAGGGAAAACTATGACTCAGGGCGCAGACAATTGCTTCCAAAAACCCTAAGGGAAAAATATTCTCTACAGAATCTGGCGAGAGAGCAAGTGGGAATTTCCTAGTAATCTCTCTCTCTCTCTCTCTCTCTCTCTCTCTCTCTCTCTCTCTC